>NC_068988.1:65635707-65638207 GCF_001194135.2 Octopus bimaculoides | reverse complement strand
GCATTTCGGCCTATGCGCTAACGATTCTGCCAGCTCACCGCCTAATAATTATTATTATTATTATTATTATTATTATTATTATCTTTTCTACTCTAGGCACAAGGCCTGAAAATTTGGGGGAGGGGGCCAGTCGATTGGATCTACCCCAGTACGCAACTGGTACTTAATTTATCGACCCCCGAAACGATGAAAGGCAAAGTCGACCTCAGCGGAATTTGAACTCAGAACGTAAAGACAGACGAAATACCGCTAAGCATTTTCCCGGCGTGCTAACGTTTCTAATAATGATAACAACAATAATAATATCGTAATCATTATTATATGAACGAAAACGTTTTGAGTTCTCTCTACTGATTCTTTACGTACTGGGTTCACATCCTGCCGCGATCAACTTTGTTTCTCTTGTGCCTAAATCGGAAATATTATTTATTAATGGCGATGGATTAGCAGCATCAATAAAGCGTCGGATAAAATGCATAGTGATATTTCTTCTGTTTCTCAATGTTCATATTTCTCTGAGATTAATTTTGCCTACCATGGTTTTTGAGTCGATAAAAGCACTGGGTTCAATTTAACTGACTAATCTCTCCCACAAAAATGCATATCAGACCCTGCGTTAATGTTAGATACAAATATTAATACTTCTATCTACTTCTAACGAACATTCAATCAAGAATCTTAACCAGGCTTACTATGTGAGGGTGACAGTTTGTAATCTCATTTCTTAAACAAAAAGGAAAAAATCAAAAGATTCCACGTTAAAAGCATAAAAGTTTGTTATTTTCTTGAAGCAAAATATATTGTTTTTCACTTAACGAAATACAGAAAAATATCTGGTGTTTTATTGCCACAAATATTTTCGTTTTTATTGACATATATAACATAATTTTACATGAATATTTTGTGTAAATTTAGTCACAGCATAATCTTTAGTTGCAACAAAAATACGCACATAAGTGTATGTGATGCGCTTTTTATTTTGACGAGTTTCATTCACACGCGGTATCATAATATCTTGATAGAAGATCTTTTTCTGATTATAAGAAAAATATGGCAAGATTGTTTTTTAAAACATCAATTTCATAAGTGCTAATTAAATTATTCACAAATAACACTAAATATGACGAAGTGAATGTTCTCTTATTACATTATATTATCTAAACTTTGAGAGATCTTTCAATGGATAAGAGTTTGTTAATGTCATATTGATCATGATACATAATATTAAACATTTTTTATTTCACATCTATTATTGGTGTAACTGAATGCTTGTCACTTTCTGTGCACATAACCCCAATCATTGAAATAAAAACAAAGAAACAACTATCGAATTATATATACTGAATTCGACTCCAGGCCAACGCATTAGTTTATTTTTAAGGCGGCGAGCTGGCAGAATCATTAACACACCAGTTAAAATGCTTAGCGGCATTTCTATGTTTTTACGTTCTGAGTTCAAATTCGCCGTGGTCAACTTTGCCTTTCATCCTTCGGGGTCGATAAATTAAACACTGGGATCGATGTAATCGACTATCCCCTCCCACAAAGTTTACACTCTGACCTCTGATCATGAGCAGGAGTAGCGGAGAAGCATCATAGCCATGTGTTGAGAGAGATTCTTTGGTGTTTGATATGAATATATGTAATAAAAGAAAAGTTTGAAGGAAATATTAACCATTTTTCATACTTTGTAGGAGTAAGCAAATAGAAAATAACAGTTGCTACCCAGGGACAAAAATCGTGTTACACATTATAATTAATTTAAAACATCTCAGTAGGTATTCCCGTGAGTTTGGAGCTTACAACCATATTGTTGTCGGAGGCTATAGCAACTGTCTGCTAGTTCTTCATAGTTGAGTTCAGAAGTTCGCCAAGATGTTTTGAAATTCGTTTAATTCCAGCAATTTGATGGGCTAATTATGTGTAACGGAATCAAAAGTTTTCTTGATTTCAATTGAAATACACTGTTTCGCTTTTATGCTTTCGTGCCATTCATTATAATTTTATCAATAAAGACATGATCAATAGTTCCATATGATATGGGTATAGTCTTATTTAACACTACAGAATTTAGATTATATTTTTAAATTGCTCGACAGTCATATTGAGCAATAATTTGAAGAGTTGTAAATAAATTAACGGCAGACGATGGACAAGTGACTTGACTTGTAGTTACATAAGATCATCTAATGTTCCTATGAATACCATTATTGATGTTTTATCGTTTATTTGTTTAAGTCATTGGGCTGTGGCCATTCTGGGGCGCCACTTTAAAGGGACTAGTCAAATTAATCGTTCCCCCTACATATCCTTTTTTTATTTGATATTTATTGTATCGGTCTTTTTACCGAACTACTAACTTACGAGGACATATTCAAACCGGTACTGATTGTAAAGTGGTGGGGGGATGACAAGCACAAACACAAAAACACACACACACATGTCTCTCTTTCTCTCTCTCTCTCTCTCTCTCTATATATATATATATATATATATATAT
>NC_068988.1:65630621-65635146 GCF_001194135.2 Octopus bimaculoides | reverse complement strand
TATATATACATATATATATACACAGAGTGCTCAGGTTAAATTTGACATCTTGCATAAAAGGAAAAGAAACTACAATATCCCAACCAAAAATAAAAGTATTTTTAACAAATCAGAAAAATATTAACTAGATTATTATTTGGAATAACAGTTTACTCAAAATAGTCGCCACGGCTTCAAGATTGCTCCGGAACCTGATGCATTGCCTCACTGTGTCGCTGAGATCTTCGAACACTTCCTTGATCTTGGGCACCAGCTCGGCCTTGCTGCTTGCATGCAGAATGGTCAGTGTCTTTCTCAAAGGCACCCCACACATAGTAATCCATGGGATTACATTCGAAGGATTTAATAGGCCAGAAATCGGGGCTGATGCAGTAAAAGTTTTCCGACAATCACTTCTGACTCTTTCCAGCTGTATGAGAAGGACCCGAATCCTGCTGCTACTCATATGGCCTCTCTAGGCAGGGATTTACCACAGCTCCCAGAAGCTTCACATAGACGTCTCAATTGCCTCTAAAGCCCTGTTCAAACATGTCAGGTGACATGATACCACCCTCGCAGGGGACACACCTAATGACCATTACAGTTAGGATGAACTTGGTTTTATGATGTCCATGTCACATTTTACAGCCGTAACAGCAGTCACAGAGAATTGAACGGCATTTCGATACCCAACATGTATCATCACGTTACAGGTAACTCTTTTTCCATATTCACATGGCTTCCATTCGACCATGTCAGCTAACTTTTTGTCAACTATAACTTTAATCTTATGCACTCCAACGCCGTTAACTGTTTACCAGTACTTTTTAACGAAAATCTTCCCACCAAGTATTTTATATTCATTCGAACAACCAAATACAAGCATGCCTCAACTTACATCAATAACTGATTCCAAAGCATGCGACTTAAATCGAAAAATGAGGTAACACGAAAAAAGCATTAAAAAAAAATATTAGCTTATATGTTTTAATAAATGATGTGTACATATTCTCTTGTGTATTTTATTAGGTTTTCCACTTTAGTATTCGTTTTTAATGGTTTTATTAAAAGCTTTTACTTAAGGTCGGATAAATCAACTGATGCTGTTTACTTTTTCCATTAATTTCTTTAACAAATGTAAATGTAACTCGAAACTACATTAGTTGAAGTATGCCTATGATGGAGTAAAGCTTCCTTTCTTTCGCAACATGCTCACTTGGGATATCATTTTTTATCCATTCAGTTTTTGTCTACCATCTTTTCTCTATAATTTACTCTTTTATGTTAATGATCAAAACAAATTTAGCAATTTTTACAAACCTTAAGTTGCTCTAAATTTTTTGTATTTCACTCTGTTGATATTTACCTTTATACTCTTTGAGTTTTAGTTCCTCTGGGTCTTTTACAGTTGTGTTTTTAGATGATACCACCTGTATTCCTTCAAAATTACCAGTCGGTATTTCATTATTCTGTTTATGCTATCACAAAATAATACGCTTTATCATGGATAATTCTCTTTCGAAAGAACAGTATTATCTCCTGATTTCACTCTTCTATATCGTACTTAGTTACACACGTTTTCCATTGCCATGAAATGGGACATTGATGTTTATTTCTTTCACATCTCGAGAATCGCTGCTTCTATTTTATCCTATCATGAACAGGGTACATTCTTTCTCAAGCTGGCCATTTTTATTCCATTTTATTCCTAATTTTCCTCATGTTCATTGTTTTACCAACTACCCAGCAGTTTACAACTTTACAAAGCTTTTGTCGATTATACTTAATTTCACCAGATATCCTGTTAACTATTTTAATGTAATCTATTTTACCAGCTTCTTCACACCTATTAAATATGCATATTTTCTGTATTTTATACGTTGTTGCAATTATCCAAGCCTGCTGCATTCATTATTTCTGAAAGTTCATGCAGAGATATTCTTTTCACATTTTATAATACAATAAACATTTCTATTTTACGTCTGTCTGGCACGATAATGGAATTAACTTTTACAACTGAAAGCTGCTTGCTTCATACGAATCCTTGCCTCATAAATTTACAAAGAATGAAAATTTTAGACAAATTTTGTATTAGATATCATCAACCTCAAAATTATTTTAAAAAGTCATTGCATGCCACTTTAGTTAGCAGGGATTTCAAACCTCAATAATTTTTCTAACTATTCTTGCAAAATACAGGATAACACTTTTCTACAGGTCGATAATGCATGACTCAGTTCCAATACCCTTCATCCTCTAAGTGGTTTGGCTACCAGGCTAACTAACATGACGAGCTACGCTTTCACCTATGCCGTCATGCCAGCGCTTATACTCTTTTCATGCTAGATTACTGCATTCACTTAAAAGATAGTTAATACTTTCGTCCCCCTGTCCACAGATTCTGTATTTGGTCACTGACTGAATGTTATCAATCGTTTCGTTATCAAGTTTGTTCCAATGACTTTCTCCTCGGTGGATGTAATTAGCCCTTCAGTTTCTTGTTTCAGCTTCTTCTATCAGGAAGTTCTTTACCTCTGACATCCTCGAATTGTTACATGAATTGGCCATGTAATTATTTCCCTTTTCAGGTATTTGCCCTGAAGTTTCTTCTTCTGTTCTTGAGTTGTCTTACTATTCCAGTGTCTCTTTTTGGTGTCTCAGACATTATTCATTCTTCACTACACACAACATAGTTTTTCAAAACTAATATCGTAGTACTTACAGTATCTCCTGTGTTCAACTGCCAGCTTCCACTTTTATTAGGCACACTGTAGCCGACCTCACAAACTCAGCAAGATGCGCCTCCTGTTGGCTTGCGCAATGGATGGTGCAGTTTACGTATTTGATGTGAGAAAGGGCCATGCTTATCTCCCGTTAGCTGAAAATTCCATCTACGGACGTCACACTTACAGATGTCGCAGTTGTTGCCTTGCTGAACTGGGAGACCCTAACCATTGATTTGCAAGTTCTTCTGTCTAGCGTCTTTGCGTGTTTCACCGTTGGCAGATAGCAGCTTCTCTACCGAAAACAAACACATCCATCATGTTCCTTCCCATGGCTCCACTATAACTTTGGCTCGCACACTTTTCATCATTGGTTTACACTTCTAGTGTGACTATGTTAGTGTGGGTCCTAGCCCTCGACTTTTCTGGCATGTGTTCCTACCAGGAGAGGAACGCCCGCCAGCATAGCTCTTGGTGTCAAATGGATCACGTATATAAATATAATAAAATATAAAATATATCCAAAAATATAAGATTTAAAAATATAAATAGAATAAAAATGTATAAAGAATATATACTTTCGCACACGTTGACTACTCATGAGTTCCTCTAACTTTTAAAGGATTCTACTTTTCGTCCCGCAAAGTGTCCAACAATCACCCTCCTAATTTGTTTATTGCCCACAAGGGGCTAAACACAGAGAGGACAAACAAGGACAGACAAAGGGATTAAGTCGATTATACCGACCCCATGGCGTAACTGGTACTTAATTTATCGACCCCGAAAGGATGAAAGGCAAAGTCGACCTCGGCGGAATTTGAACTCAGAACGTAGCAGCAACGAAAAACCACTAAACATTTCGCCTGGCGTGTTAACGATTCTGCCAGCTCGCCGCAATCACCCTCCTCACCAAGCAAGCTCATTGGGGTTGCCAGTTTAGTCGACGACAACTTGACCAAGCGACAATTTGTATAGGGCAACATGTTACCAGTAGCGTTGAAGAGCGACCTGACATAAATGCGTCTTCTAGCTAAAACTAAATAGATTCTCCCCCACCTCCTTTTACGAGAGATGAGGACCCACCAAGAGATCGACCTCTATTATTTTTGGTCTCACACTACGCTACTATCATGAGCCGATGATACAGAGTACAATGTTACTTATGATAATAGAAATAATTGCATTAACAAAAATGCTAGTATATTCTATGCATGGGCGTTGACTCCTTATGGGTGTTGACTCCTTTGGTTTCTCGTCCTGCAGCTTATCCAAATTAGAAAAGTAGTAGTAGTAGTAGTAGTAGTAGTAGTAGTAGTAGTAGTAGTAGTAAACGAGTTACATTGCAGTATCAGTGACACACAGAAGGAGAGAGCCAAGCATCCATCAACAACAACGTATTGATAGAGCCCCTTTGGAAACAATGCATTATCTTGTAACTGTATTGCGTTCAAATTGTCATCAATTATATGCGCCTGATGTTTGTAATTATCATCAACGCTGATTGAAATGTGCACTCCAAACAAAATGCACTAATGGATTAATAATAATAATAATAATAATAATAATAATAATAATAATAATAATAATAATAATAATAATAATAATAATAATAATAATAATGAATAGAAAGTCTCCCCACCAGAAATTACCAAAAACATATAATGAAAAGAAACATAGAAAGTAACTGTAGAATATGTGGAGATGGACAAGAAACAATAAATCATTATCTCTGGCTGCCCAGTCCTGGCTAAGAAGGAATATATTCACAGACACGACAGAGCTGGGACCTATATACACTGGAAGCTATGCCAACACTATGGAAT
>NC_068988.1:65626906-65630377 GCF_001194135.2 Octopus bimaculoides | reverse complement strand
AATAAAACTACTGAACAATAATAATAATAATAATAATAATAGTAATAACAACAACAACAACAATAACAATAATAATAATAATAATAATAATAATAATAATAATAATAATAATAATAATAATAATAATAATAATAATAATAATAATAACAATAATAATAATAATAATAATAATAATAATAATAATAATAATAATAATAATAATAATAATAATAATACAGAAAGCAAAGATGGTAAGATACGACCAAAGAGTGGAGGGTTACCACCAGAATAGGTTATTGAGAGTAGATTAGAAAAGATTCTATAAAGAATCTGTTCTGCGAAACTTTTTGTGTGTAAGTATGGGATCATGGAGAAACCACACTGACTTTGAACAGTGACAATGAATCTCTTAATGCTGGAGCTGTGAGAATTTCATGTGGCATTTTCCAGGGTGACTCTCTATCACCACTCCTCTTTAAAGCTATTTGCAAAAATGACCAGCAACTCAAGGGCTTACTAGCGATTGTAAAACAATTCAGTGGTGACATCAGGATGCAATTTGGCCTCGATAAATGTGCAAAAGCTACCTTTTTCAAAGGAAAATGACAGAAACATCTAACGTTAACCTTGACTAGCAGAATGTCATAAAAGAGTTAGAACCAGCGGAGAGCTACAAATACGTAGGGGTATTTGAAGGGGACGGAATCAAACATTCAGTGATGATGGAAAGGATCAGAAGAGAATGTTATCGCAAGGTGAGAGCAATACTAAAGACAGAGCTGAATGCAAGAAACAGGATCGAAGCGATCAATGCTTTAGCCATACTCGTCGTGACTTACAGTTTCAATATTATTAACTGGTCAATTACTGAAATATGTAATCTTGACAGAAAGATACGATAATTGTTGACAATGCACGGAATGCACCACCCTAAGACAGATATAGAACGACATCATCTGCCAAGAAAAGAGAGAGGCCGTGAACTTTTACAACTGGCATTAACAATGAATATTGCCACAATTAGCCAAGACACTTACCTGAAAGACTCTGAGGACTGGACGTTAAAACTTGCCTCAAAACATGAAAACAAGAAAGCATCATTCTCAGTAACAAAACAGGAAAAGGAATATATAAGTGAATTGCAAATACAAATTCCAGAATTTGACGTACTAGAAACAGGCAGAGAAAAAGCTAAGCGTATGAAAACCCGTTCTAAAACTGCTGCCTTGGATATTCTTACTGATAAATAGCAAGAAAAACTTCTCAATGGCAAATACCCAAAGAGAGCTAATAATGCCGATGTTGACAAAGCCCTTACCCATCAATGGCTAATGGCTTCTGGCTTTAACAATAACAATAACAACAACAATAACAACAAAAATAATAATACTAATAATAATAATAATAATAATTATTATTATTATTATTATTATTATTATTATTATTATTATTATTATTATTATTATTATAACTATAGATAACTTCAGCTAAATGTAAAATGCGATTAAAACAAATAAATATTCGGAGTAAAGATGTTATAAAGGAGTGTGGCTAGAATTTGCTATTTAAAAATGTGCGAAACAGACTCGTTTCCCGGGAGAGAAATCATCGTCACATAAACTTAAAATACCCGAAGAGAAAATGGAAAAATAAACTAATATGAAAGAACTAGAGAGTAATATTTCGGCGATATTCTACGGTGATATTGTTTAACACATGGCATTGTTTAAATGTCTGTTTCGAATATTTTTATATATGAAGTAAAGATCAACCACGCTATTTTTAAAACGGAGATGAAGCCGCTTGTTTACATAATACTAAGTAATAAATATAAGAAAAACGAAATGTGGAACACAGAAATAGAAGAGATAATGTAAAGAAATCACAACGAAGGAAACAATAAGCAAAAATCAAATAAATCATTCCGAGGAAAAGGGAACAAAATCCATAAACAAGATAAACATATGTAAAAGGAAAAATTTAAGGATAGCAAAAAGAATTGGTAATAAGTTTGCTTCCCAACCACATGGTTCCTGGTTCAGTCGCACTGTGTGGCATCTGCGGCAAATGTTTTTTTTTCTATAGCCTCGGGCCGTCCCAGACCTTACGAACGGATTTGGTAGGCGGAATTTGAAAGAAGCTCGTTGTGTGAGTATGTGTCTGTGTCTGTGTGTGCGTGCGCGTGCGCGCGCGTGTTTGTGCCAGTCCCCATCACTGCTTGACAGTGATGGGGACAGACACAACTTAGTGGTTCAACAAAAAGACACCGATAGAATAAGTCACAAGCTTTAAAAAAAGTATTTAAAAAATTACTGGGGTCGATTCATTCCACTAAAATTCTTCAAGGTGGTGCCCCAGGCTGGCTACAGTCTAATGACAGAAACAAGAATAAAAAATTAAACGTAAGTGTGGTACCAAGAAGGAGTGTAAACTCACGGTTTATCTTCACTACCAAAAAGCATTTTCTCTGGTGCCCTGATCCTCTCTCCAAATTTCATTTGTAACAAAGAGTTTGGCTCCATTTATGCAGGAACATCAAAACATGATTTAATCTAAATTAGGTCTAGACAAAAAATGATGAGTGCAATAAAGTCAATAGCTAACAGAATAAAGAAACGAATACGATAAACCTTCTTCACTCCTCGTGTGTTTAACTCAGCGATGGAGGAACTTTTGACTTTAAGGCTCTTGAGTGTGACGTTCACACTGAAGAGCCACAATTAACTGGATATAGTCCCACTTGCACAAATGTTGGAAGGAGATAAGAAAGAATATTGATTTATATTTTAAATTGAGATAGTTAACAACATCCAAGCGGCTTCAGTAATAACTTACAGCTATAATATATTACACTGGAAATAAAGTGAATTAGCACGAACTGATAGAATAACAAGATAAATTACACTATTCAACATACTTCACAATAAGCTAGTCATTAATAATATATAGGTTTACTATAGACATAAGTGGTATACATTTCTGGAATTAGAAAAAGATAAAATTAATTCAGATTCATAAAAAATACTTAGTAGAAGATTAAAGTAATATAATGTAAATAATACGTGATTAACCCGTATATTGGAAACTTTTTTTCTGCCAACAAGAAAATCGACATCAACCAAACACTAGCAGAAATGTCGAATATTTATGTGAAAAAAGCATGTAGAGTTTCAAATGTAAAAGATACTTTTGAAAAAAGTAAAACAATGTGAAGGATAATTTTCTTCAAGACGTTTGCAAGCAGAGGTATTCCAAATGCATGTATACATACATACATACATACGTAGGTACGTACGTATGTGTGTATATATGTATATATATACAGGCACAAGAGTGGCTGTGTGATAAGTAGCTTGCTTACCAACCACATGGTTCCGGGTTCAGTCCCACTGCGTGGCACCTTAGGCAAGTGTCTTCTACTAAAGCCTCGGGCCGACCAAAGACTTGTGAGTGGATTTGGTAGACGGAAACTGAAAGAAGCCCGTCGTATAT
>NC_068988.1:65624119-65626414 GCF_001194135.2 Octopus bimaculoides | reverse complement strand
CAATTGAGAATATCCTTGGCAGAGACATTAGGGGGCGCTCTTAATTATAAAGACGATACGGATATTTCATAGAAAAAGAGAACATTCGTGAAGATGTTTCGAAATCTTCAACTTCTCTTTACATGCAGCTTTAATAATCGATGTACTTCATTACGTTATAAATATTTTCAGCAATAATGCTGAAGCGCTTGGATTTTCAGGTGAAGATAGTATCGGCCAATATGACAAATTCGATCTCAAAGTGGAATAGTGGAAAAACTAAACGAAACACTTCTATGGTTTAAGCTGAAACTCTTTCATGTTGTTGTTCAAATTTTAACGAGTGAACATCGGTTCTTTGTTACAAACAAGTCACGTCTTTATTTGTACTCTTTAACATTTAATATCTGAAATGAATTGCACGTGCTCTTTAAATCTTAGAGTAATCTTTTTAAGGTTCTAACCAGTGGATGAAGAACAGCGCTCAGGTCGCTTTTCAAAGTATTCAATTCTTGTGAGATTGAGGAAGGAAGAGACCAGCGTCCTAGCCCGGTTCCTTGCGAGACAATATACTCCTCAACACACAAACAAATTGTCTGTAAGCACTAGATGATGTCAAATACTCAAGGAATTAACTACACTATACATTGAAGGCTAATAATCATTTCTACTAGAGGCACAAGGCCTGAAGTTTGATGGAGGGAGATTATATCGATACAAAATAACGCAGACAACTAAGTCTGCCGAGCAATTTCCATAGTTGAAGGAACAATATTGAAAGCATTAGACAAGTTTGAAAGCATATGAGCTGGGCAGCATACTCAGCCGTTCTTTGTATGATGAAATATCTTTAAGACTTCAAAAGGCAATTGATTCCTTCCGGTTTCTTGAGTCTCGTGTCTGGTACTAACAAGGCCATCACAAGACAAATAAAAGTTTCTGTATACCGTACAAGTGTACTGACTTTACTCAGATCAGACGCAAACCATTTACAAGTGTTATGTAAGGATCCTTGAACGCTTCCATCAGAGACGTTGGAGAAACCTTCTCAATGTTAGCTGACCCTTGCGGACTCCAGACAGAGGTCTTAAGGGGAGCCAACATTCTGCCTATTGAGACAATGCTGCACAAGCACCGCTTACGCGTGCTTGGACACCTTATTCGGATGAATAGTCAGAGGATCCCTAAGTAGATGCTATAAGGTAAACTTCTTCGTGGAAAGCATCCCCAGAAGAACACTCTCCGCGCATTTAAAAATTAACCGGTCCTTTACAGCTAAGTTCTAGTATATAAGTGATTAAATGAGAATTTAATATAATTCCTCTTCGTGGGGCATCAGAATGAGAGAGTACATGTTGTCCAAATATCGGTTCATTAACCGCTCTTCGGACAACAAAATGAACCGTGAAATATATAAGGATAATCTTTTTTTAACTCCGAAGATCTCAAAAGCTCTACGTTTTCTATTACATTTACACATACAAACACATACACACATACATATAAACATACATACATACGTATGTACGTATATGTATGCATATGTATGTATGTATGTATGTATGTATGTATGTGAGCAAACTATAAAAATTTACGTAAAATATGAGCAAACTATAAAAAAAACGAGGGAGCAGCCATCATGTATGTATGTATGTATGGATAGATAGATAGATAGATAAATAGATAGATAGATAGATAGATAGATAGATAGATAGATAGATAGATAGATAGGTAGGTAGATAGATAGATAGTATGTATGAATGTGTATGCATGTATGTATGTATGTATGTATGTATGTATGTATGTACATGGGTATGCATGTATGTATGTATGTATCAGAAAATATGTACGAAGATTAGATAAAAACATTCGATTTTATTCTAATTGAAGCAGACAGTTCGAATATAAGCACGTAAAACCAAAATTAATATATATCGAGAGGGACTTTAATAAAACAAGTAGTAATTTATTCTGAAATGGCACTGAAAATTAACGATTGCTCTTTAATGATAGGTTGGCTATTCGGAATCTGAATTTCTTTACTTTCATTCTTTTACTTGTTTCAGTCATTTGACTGCGGCCATGCAGGAGCACTGCTTTTAGTGGAGTAAATCGACCCCAGGACTTATTCTTTGTAAGCGTAGTATTTATTCTATCGGTCTTTCATGCCGTACCGCTAGGTTACAGGGACGTAAACACACCAGCATCGGCTGTCAAGCAATGTTGGGAGACAAACATAGACACACAAACACATACCCCCCCCACACACACACACACATGTATATATATATATATATATATATACACAACGGACTT
>NC_068988.1:65623805-65624109 GCF_001194135.2 Octopus bimaculoides | reverse complement strand
TCTTTCAGTTTCTGTCTACCAAATCCACCTAGAAGGCTTTGGTCGGCCCGAGGCTATAGTAGAAGACACTTGCCCAAGGTGCCACGCAGTAGCACTGAACCCGGAACCATGTGGTTGATAAGCAAGCTACTTTATTTCATTTGATTTGCCATAAAACAAGCTACTTGCCACACAGCCATTAGAGGCTAAATATTAACCAAAAGCGATATACTGTGGATGCACATACAATATCCACACTAACGAAACACGCCAAACGGAGCTTGTTTACACACACACATTACACACACATATATATATATATATA
>NC_068988.1:65619106-65622884 GCF_001194135.2 Octopus bimaculoides | reverse complement strand
TGTGAGTGTGAGTGTATGTGTGTGAGCATATATTTGTTAGTGTGTGTTTGTGTGTGTGTGTGTGTGTGTGTGTTAGTGCTTTAATATGTTTAGTATATAAACGAACATACTAGCACATACGGAATACACACGTCTCCTATAGCTGTAAGCCATAATGACAGTTATAAGGACTTCGACCATTTAATGAAGGCCTCTAATCTATAGTCTCAGTCTGGTAATATTGAAGTCAAACGCCGAATTAGCTATGGTATCAACTCAGAACTTAAAACAAGCAATTAAATATTATTGGGTATTTAACCTACTACTCTACTTCTTTCCTGTGTCCACTCCAAACTTTTTAATGATAAAACGAATTATTTATTTGGTTGTGCGGAAAATACATTTTAATTATGCTTCAAATACTATACTAGATATATTAATGAATTTTATTACCATTTCCCTTTCGATTTTGTTTTTGTGTATAACCAGTCTTAAACTAGATTCCAAAAATACAAAAGAGAACTAAACACCTCTAAAAAGATCTCCAAATGCAATTCACTCATATACGTTGTTAACATTTTGAATGTATGTTTTAAATTAAAGTTTAAATCAATATTTTCTTTTTTACGATTGCTGTAATATGTCAATGAGATTATATTTCCTCACGGCCACTAGTGTTTTTTACAGCCGCAACGTTTGGATTTCTGTTAAATGTATGATCCACACCCATTGATATACAGGAGGTTTAAGCTCTGGTTTGTAAACGCCGGTCCTTCTTTCAAAGACAGAGAAAAGATCTAGCCAACAGCTCTAGCGAAATATATACGGATACTCAATGACATTAACAAAAATTACAATAATATTGGACTAGAGACTGATGTTTGTGCATAGCGGAGAAGATGAACAAATACAACATAAAACCGCAAAAGAGCATCATAGTGCACGCTGGGAATGCTTCTGAGTATGTTGTCACCTTTACAAGCGTCAGTTAAAAGATGTGTCCAAAATACTTAAAAGGCTCCATGACATTACATCAGTAGGGACTCTTCTTTCCTATATTCACATATCTATAAAGTTATAGCACAACAACTTAACCCCCTCTCTAACTTCCCTCTATATCTCCCTCTCACTCTTCCTCTCTCCACTCCACACACTCTTCTCTATTCTCTCACACACTTTTTCTCTCATTCTTCCTATAATGTAACTGTGATTATGCTCTTCCGTGTGTGCTCACAAGTTACCATGGAGTGAGAGAGAGTATGTGTTAGTCAACAAAGAGCGCTCGATCTCATGTGCGTCATTTAGACCAACACAGACTTAATAAGCTCGAGCTTCTAGACACTACCCACAAGGAACACTTCTTTCCAATGTGTATTTTCATCACACCGATACTCCCTCACAACATCCATGTGAAATTCCTCCATCTCCACTATAAGCAGAGTATCATACCATCCGTACTTGAATCTATGTTAGTGCTGCAAGGTTATGACTACTCGCATGAGTATAGTGAGGGGCATTGTATGGCCTTATAACATAGTAACTGAACCAATAGCCTACATGTATATACACTGACGTTAGAATTGCAAAAGCTATACAGAGTATTTATCCTTTATCCGTTAAACAATTCACCTCCAATGCACAGTATATAATGGAGACAACTCTGTAAGCCAAGAAATTTCATTCTTCTTTTCATTTATAAGTACATTTTCCTTATTAAAAAGAAATGCGCTTTAAACATAGTAGAAACAGAACCAACATGATTCTAACATTAAAATATTTAAAGAAACAGTATTAGCCACTCTGAGGATTCGTTGTTGTAAATTTGTGTTGCAGCAATGAAACTGCTAGTCAATGCCTTGTATTGAACCTTTGTACTGCACGTAAAGATATTCATTCAATAGAAGTATTTTATCTTATTTTACTTCTTTCATCCCTTTGCGACAGATATGCGTATGTGTGTGTGTGCCTGTGTGTGCTTTTTGTGTGTGGTGTCTGTGTGTATGAATATATCTATATATATATATATATGAATATATATTATGTAAGTATAAATATATATATATATATATACATCAGCATGTGCATGTATG
Organism: Octopus bimaculoides; assembly: GCF_001194135.2. NCBI lineage: Eukaryota > Metazoa > Mollusca > Cephalopoda > Octopoda > Octopodidae > Octopus > Octopus bimaculoides. Next base: position 65,620,815 of record NC_068988.1, on the reverse strand, counting down.
TGCGTGCGCGCGGTATGTAAGGGTGAGTGCGACTAATGTTTTTATTAGGATTACTTCGGAGCTATTAAATAAATATCCGAACAAAAGCAAATTGATTTGGCATGTGGTTTAATCTTGGACATTTCCCTGACTGATAGCTTTAACGTTCAAAATGTTTTGAGTACACGACAAAAAAAAGGTAATGACTTGCTTTATTTGGGAACTTTCATTTCGTTTCCTGGCTTTCAAAGCAGATTTGACGGTATAGGCCGTGGGAAGATTTATTGCTACAGGAAGGAACAAAAAAGCTGCAAGCGAAATTAAAAGTATACAAAGAATATATCGAGAACCAGAAATTGAACATTCAGCTGCCAATGATTTATTATATTTCTTCGGTCAATAGCAAAGACACATCCATCATTGTGAATATATTTGTTATCATAATTGGTACTTTGATATTGGTGATACAGGCTACACATAGAAAGCTCTAGACTGCAACAAAATGCAAAAGAATAAAGAGAATGCAAACAGTTCCATTTGCCACAGCATTATATAAAGGTAAGTGCAAGAGCAATTTCACTATAAATCTTGAGTTGAAGACTTAGAGATAAGGAATTTTGCTTGAATAGTATTTTAATATTTTTTGCAATGCGTCAATATGTTGTTTTTAAAATTATTTTGCATTTGTTTTGAATAGAAAATATCTAATAGATAATATTTAAAGAAACAATATAAAATTGGCAAATGTAGATCTAATGAAAATATAAAAATTATGTATATTTACGCTGTAACCAGTAATGTAGATGAAACAAAAGGAAAAGCGAGCGAAAGTGAGAAAACATAAAATTGTGGTGGTGGTGGTGGTGGTGGTGGTCTCGGCGGCGGCGGCGGCGGCGGTAATGGTGGTTTAGGCAAAGGCGAACAGTTTTGAGCCGAATGAGCAAGTCGATAATATCGAATCCTTTATAGACTAGTAATTTACTTTATCTACTCCCCTGTAAAGCTCCACGATGCTCCGGCAGCGGGTGGTGGCGAACCCTGCTGTACTCTTTCACCACAACTTTCTCTCACTCTAACTACCTGTTCCTGTTGTATCTGTATTTCAGAGGGCCAGATTTGTCACACTCTGTGTCACGCTGAATCTCCCCGAGAACGACGTTGCGGGTACACGTGTCTGTGGAGTGCTCAGCCACTTGCACGTTAATTTCACGAGCAGACTGTTCCGTTGATCGGATCAACAAGAACCCTCCTTGTCGTAAGCGACGGAGTGGCATTTAGTTATATATATATATATATATATATATATATATATATATACATATAGACATGTATGTAGAATTTAGGTGCATCACTAGCCCAGCAATTGTTTAACATGCTACCTGTTTAAAATATTACCTCATGGTGGAAAAATTGTGTTGTAATATTTTACGAATACAATAAATAAAATTCTATCGAAATAGTTGTAGAGTTTCAAGGCCATTTCAACTTACTTTTAAATGCCTACGTCGCAGCAGGAATCAACAAGTGAGTGGGATCTTTAGTTATAAATTACTTTTGGTAATTGCATATCTACGGCATACTGCTAGCACTTGAAGCCAACAAAGTTATCTTATTTTAGTGTGATGTACCTTGATTCTTAAGAGTTTTCATAGCTAAATTACACACACACACACACACACACACACACACACACACACACACACACACACACACACACACACACACACACA
>NC_068988.1:65616643-65618392 GCF_001194135.2 Octopus bimaculoides | reverse complement strand
TATATGTATGTATGTATATATATATGTATGTATGTATGTATGTATGTATGTATGTATGTATGTATTTATATCATTGGAATTACATACCTTTAAGCTTCATACTGATGAAGGCAATCATCAGAATCAAACATGTATGTATACGCATATGAAAATATGTATATACTATACGTATTTATATGCGCAATTGTTTCAGTGGATGCATTTCAGTTTGAAGAACGCCAGAAATTTTTGAATTACGTTAAAGTCGATGTATGTTTCACTTGCAGATTTATGTTTTACGTAGGAATTTAGAAATATTCATTGATTTTCTTTTTCTGTACGATATTTCTAGATTACATTTCGACATATTAAACATATTTCAATATAGAATGAAATTGTTATAACAAGACTTATGGGTTTGCCCTCTCGATCTTCAAACAACAGCAGTCAAATTTCCCTACAGAATTAAAACAAAAGGCAGATATATTGTACAATGTCATCCTCAATGCACTGGTTCAGAAACGAAAAGAAAAAAATGCGGAACATTCGTAGATGGAACTTCCTATGTTTACAAGCTTTGGTTAAGCAACTACAAGACAGTTTTATTACAATCAAAAGGATGAAAAATAGATTTTTAAGAGATCCAAAAGTGTATCAATGATATTATTAAGCACCTCTGAAGTGAGATGCTTTTATTCATATGGTAGAATGAACATGATGATTGATCCTGGGGAAGAAATCGATAAAAACTATATTACATAAATTTATGCTTCACTAAGTTAACAGAAATTAAAATGAAGATAAAAATAGATGTTCGGCATTCTTGTTGTTGTGAAACAGTAGAAATGTTGTTATGTAGAAAAAAAGTGATCAAAAGCATACATAGCATTATTATTTGGTCCTTTTTATGTATATAAACAAGAAATGTATCATTTTACTTGCGTGTGGCGTGGTGTGTGAAAACTTTGGTTGTCATTTTTTATATCTTTACTACCCACAAGAGACTACACACAGAGGGGACAAGCAAGGACAGACAAACGGATTAAGTCGATTATATCGAACCCAGTGCGTAACTGGTACTTATTTAATCGACCCCGAAAGGATGAAAGGCAAAGTCGACTTCGGCGTAATTTGAACTCAGAACGTAACGGCAGACGAAATACCGCTAAGCATTTCGCCCGGCGTGCTAACGTTTCTGCCAGCTCACCGCCTTTGGTTGTCATTTTTACCAGATTAAAAGACAAAGAGAAGGAATCGTTGTGGAATGTATATTTCCAATATTAAATCTTGTGTTTTGCCAACAAAATATAAATTATCCCGAGTTCGAATTCCACCTCCATTTCCCCATTCTTGAAGATAATAGAATAACAACACGCACGTTAGATGTGGTTATGTGGAAAATATTCCATCAATATTGCACAAATGATCTTGGCTTCAATTTTAAAATCCATCCAATGACTTGGCCCCCCATGCTATCTGCCCACTACAAAAATCGAAGTCAGTACACATAGCAACATGACGCCACAATTACTTTATCTACCAGTCCAGCTCTCTTTAATACCATACCAAAATACATCAAAACTGAAACGGACCCCCGTAAAATTTAAATATTTATTGGACAAATTTCTTCAAAAAATCCCGGACCAACCTCCTACATCTGGATATATCTCCAACAATAATAACTCTTTGTAATAGTAGGCTATGGTGTCCCATGTATAACTAAAAGACTTCACCAAAACCTATCAAAGTTATATATATATATATATATAT
>NC_068988.1:65603418-65614988 GCF_001194135.2 Octopus bimaculoides | reverse complement strand
GTAATGGTAGGCAAGTTTCCATGTTTGCGCTTAATGTAGCCAGGTCAGCTGCTGCATAATCTTTTGCGTCATGCACAAAAAAGACTCTTGCTCAGCTACTATCTTGCGTATAACATCTGAAGGGTGCTCTGCATTTGCATTTTTTTGTTTTTTTTGGGGGGGGGGGACAATTGGTGCCTTCCCTCATGGAAGTATTTCTCCTTAAGGCCCCTGTCATGATTTCGATTCCCTGACCGGCGGTGCATTGTATTCTTGTGCAAAGCACATCATTTCACTATGTCTCAGTTAACTCAGTTGTAAGTGGGTAATCTAGCAAGGAAGATCATTGGTTTGACTAGCACGGTAGCATCATGTGAAAGCTATAATAATGCGAGGAATTGCATTGTGACCATCAATGTATAACACCAATCGGTAGTCTGGTCGATACAGTGATATATAAACTTACACACACACACACACACACGCACACACACATATACATATAATGTATGTATATAATATAGTCTTCGAGCTACACATAAAGTAACATTGATCAGGTTGCTTCCAGTATAATACTTTGGTTATAACTGCACTTTGTTTTACTGGTAATGAGATACAGAGCAAGTGTTGGAAAAGTTGTGATAAACATAAGTTTATATCATTTGTATTTGTCTTAGGTTTCACCATTCTAGTTATGCACAACTTCTGCATTACGTGTTTGAAGTGCAATTCGATACTGACTCACAACAGATCCTCAAGAGTACTCTATATTGTATTACTTTACAGAGATCACGGGACAAATACTATAAACTTTTGTTTATTGTTTTTCCTGTGCGAAAGAAAATGTATGCATACATACATACATACATACATATATATATATATATATATATATATATAGCCTCCAGACAGACAGACAGACAGTTAGTTAGATAGATAGATAGATAGATAGATAGATAGATAGATAGATAGATAGATAGATAGATAGATAGATAGATAAGCCACTAAAAGTGTGTCGCCCATCTCACATCAGCCTGGAATTAGTATAAACTCCTAAGCAAGAATTACAAACTTAGAAATGAAGACTTAGTTTCATCCCTAAGAGAGAAATTAGATACATTATTTTTCTATTCCCATTTTACAACGATTCATCCGTATCTAAAATCACCAAAATAAAGAATATTCGTCTTTCAAGGTAATTTTGCTCCTTTTATTCATTCTTAAGGAGATGTGCAGTAACATAAGCAATTTTGTTAGTAGGAAATATTAAATTTCTTCATTTTCACCATTCCCAAAAGAACGCAAAAGAAAATTAATAGGAAAATGGGCAATAATCATCTGTGAGAAAGGCATTATATATCAGCTGATTCGTGCTTAATAGAAAACAATACTAAATAATGAAGTTATTTCGTACTAAATGATGAAGTTTTTTCGTGTAGATGCGTTTTTCATTTTTGTTTTGTTTGTTTTTTAAGAAGCCGAGTTTTGTAACAAATTAGAAAATATCATTTTAGCCTTCTCAACTGAAATCTTCGAAGTAATATGGCAAAATATAATTCGGTTAAATTTTCTCCAAGATGCCTATTGATAGAACTATTTATTACTTTTGACAAAACGAACCAATAAGGGAACGACTGTGCGGGCGATCGATAGTGTAGAATTGGCAGTTGCATTTTCGTCACTGACATCCTAATGTCTTGAAATGCGTAGGATACACTGGATAATGTTGTCCAGGAGATGCAAACTACCAGGAAACAAAAGCATGGTGTTTATGACGGGAATTGTATTACTAGTCAATTCTTAAGGATCGGAGGCACGAACGTTATATCCCAAATGGATAAAAAAATATCGCATGCATTTCTGATGATATATATGATATATCTACATAATATTACTATAACTGTATAATATAATCATTATATAACTGAATGCTGCTCAGCAACGGCCGTGTGTGGGCGCTTCGTAAGGGCGGAACACGATTAATTCCGGTTGGTTTCTGGGTAAACGATATACAAACATTCAACCAGTCAAATTGCTGGGTTTCTGTTGACGGAAGCACAAACATATGAGTTATAATTACAATAATATCAACAACCTCAACAACGACAATAACAAAGACTACGCTACCTTCTTGAGGCTCATAATATTAATACAAAGAGAAAAATATATAACAAAATTAATCTCATTTGAGCCGTAGTGGCAGTTAAATAAACCCCTGCACCGGTAAAATCATGGACATCATGAAACAGAGGAAGCCAACATCATTAGCATGCAAAGTGTATTGATGCAGCGAAGCCTCAACTGACTTGAACATTCTGAAAGAATGAAGGAAATTTGAAAAGAAATATTCTGCTTACAAGTAGTCAACGTTACGAGAAATAAAGTTAGATCCCGGCTCAGATACAATTATGTTACGCACAGCCAAACCTCAACAGCCCACGACAGAAACTTGAGGATAACTGTGAGCTGCCTCTGATATTTCGACTCACGAATTTGCATATGGCAATAATTGTTGACTATCAGTTGACTGCCTATGATGGTGATGAGATGATAAATATATTGATTACCAGTATAGGTACAATACTAAACACTCCTATAGCAGATATACAGTTCTATTAACCCCAGTATTTCACTGATAGTTAATTGCATTGATCCTGGAAGAAAGAAAGTTTAAATCGAATATCGCAGTATTTGAACTTAAGTCATACGAAACTAAATGCTGTAAGGCATTTTGCGTGATGATATACCGATTTTGTTATTCCATCCGCCTGCATTTGATATCTATATAAACATTGATATATATCATATAAACAGGTAGTCTTTGATAAATAGAATTCAATATAATTAATATAATTTTAAAATTATATAATATAATAAAGAGTATTTCAGAATCTAATTAAATTGTATTTAATTAATCTCACCAGATCTGTAGGCCAGACAACAGATAAAATACTGAGAAATTCAAAAGAGATTTCTTTCAGAAAAAATATCCTTTGAAGTACAAAAAATATTTATTCCTAATTTAATGAACTACATTTACCATGCAAGCGTTCTGAATATATTAACTAAATGCATTCAAGTGATTTTTGTCGCTTTAAACACCCTGCAAACAGGATTGGCAGGGCATGTGTGTGCGTGTGTGTGTGCGCGTGTGTGCGCGTGTGTGCGCGTGTGTGCGCGTGTGTGCGCGCGTGTGTGTATGTGTGTGTGTGCCGGACAATTACAGCGTTGAGGATATATTAACCATTCAAAAAGACACAAAGACAGCTACCTTAAGCATTATTATCACGCCGGACAAAATGCTTACGATGGAGTCGATTTTGCCTTTCATCCTTTCTGAATTCGTAAAATAAGTATCAGCTATACACTTGGGTCGATATAATATACTCAACCCGTCCCTTGAATTTTCTGGACTTTTGGCCAAAATTTGTATCCATCATTACACTGGTTTACAAAGAAATTGAGGCAAATATAAAAATACAAAACCGGTTTTCACTCATCTCCAGTTTTTGAGATATACATTATTATGTTTTTGCGACAATTCACGTAACTATATATACAATCAATTTTTATTTTACGTTATTTACATTCGACGGATATTTGTCCTCATCTTGTTTGTTGTTAATACAACGTTTTGGCTGATATATCCTCCAGCCTTCTTCATGTGTCTCGGGGAAATTTCGAACCTGGATTCTCATTCCTAAGGTATTTTTAGATGTTATTATTATTATCATTATTATTAGAGTTCAGGTCATTGCTTCGAATCGAACTCGGAATCTTGGGGTTAGTAGCCCGCGCTCTTAACCACTACGCCCTATGCCCGTGAGTTTGTGTATGCGTGTGGGTGTGTGGGTTGTGTGAGGGTTGTGTGTGGGGTTTGTGTAGGCGTACATGTGCGTACCTGTGAGTATGTGCGTGCATGCGTTTACACCTGTGAGGGTGTGCGTGTATGTGCGTGTGATTTTTGCCCATACATATATATATACACACATTTATATATATACATATATATATAAATATACATACATACATACATATATATACACACATATATATATACACATATATATACAAACACACATATGTATATATGTAAACACACACACACACACACACACACACACACATATATATATATATATATATATATATATATATATATATATATATATATATATATATATATATAATTACACAATTATAATTAGGGGGCCAGCTAATTGCTTCACCACATAGCGAATTTAGAAATAGGAGTTAAAAATTCTTTTTCTGCTACCGTAGGAATCTCCCAGACAGTAATGCACATTTTTTACGTAGGCAAAGAGAAAATAATGAATCAACACGACTTCGAATACCCACAGACGCGTTTCAGGATTAAAGTAATTAAGAAGAGGAAGAAAGATCGAATATGGTGAGAGTCATGTCATGTTGCGTGTAGAGCCATGGGACGATAAGTAAATGACCACAATTTAAAATTTAAGAGGTGTTTTGTGGGGTATTCCTATGAATGGCGGGGACATAGTAAGTAAATTAAATACTTTAATCTCGAAACGCGTCTGTTGCTAATCGAAGTCGCGTTGATTCATTATTTTTCTCATTGCCTACGTAAAAAAGTGTGTTACTGTCTGGAAGATCCTTACAGCAGTAGAAAAGGAATTGTTCACTCCTATTTCTAAATTCGGTATGTGGTGAAGCAATTAGCTGACCCCGAATTATAATTATGTTTATAATTATAGAATATTTGTATAATTTTACCTATAAAGGTTCTTTTAACGTACCGATCTACTTGGTAAAATTATTAATTAATTGATTGATTAATTAATTAATTTAATTAATTAATTTTACCCTTTTATTATTAATTTTAAATTATATATATACACATATATACATACATACACACACATATATATATACATACATGCACACATATATATGTATATATACACAGACATTTATATACACTCACATATAAATATATATACACATATATATAGATATAAAAGGTTAGTTGAGTTAGAGGTTAAAATAACCGTCTAAGGGATAAATGCATCTAAAATGCTACCTGCATATTATCTATATTTAAACGTGCAAAAATGTTATGCTCATTATAATAGGTAAAGCCAAGGATAAACAAGAGTTTATCACGAATCAAAATTTAAAGAAAACAGAATATGGAAATAACATTGAACAGCAATTAATTTGCATCAATTATTATTTATTAATAATTTACAAAACTATTGCATCCCATCTAACAGCTGTTTCTGCTGTCAATGTGCTTTGGAATTACCATTATGATGCTAAGAGAATATTTATCATAGTTGGTAATAAAACCGATTTGAATCATGAAGCTTCATCAAAGTGGAAAATAAATGAATAAATAAAAAGAGACAAGAAGATAAGGAAAGGTTGAATATGGTGAGAGTCATGTCATGTTGCGTGTAGAGCCATTGGACGATAAGTAAATGACCAAAATTTAAAATGAAAGAAATATTTTGTGGGATATTCCTATGAACGGAGGGAGCATAGGTTAGGAAAATAGTAGCTATTTATGCAAATAAGATAAATACGTACAACGAACGTATCCATAAAGAAATCACAAAAAATATAAAGTAGTTCCCAGAAGCACTCTTAAATCAATCAACTTGGGCGCTAAGAAAATTATGACTGATTACAATATAGAAGATAGAACAGAACCTTTCACACCTATTAGACATCGTATCACAGTCAAAGACTATAAGGAGGAATTTTTAAATGAAACTAAGGTTAGGCTAATTTGCCCCAATAAATCAGATTAAGGAAAACTTAGTAAAGTAATTTTAGATAAGTAAATAACTACCCTTAGAAAACAGATTAAACTTGAATTATGGTCTAACACTTAAAATGCACTAAGACGGTTCTCTAACATACAACATAAGCATAAACATAAACTTTTACAAATAGATATCGAAAACTATTAATCCTACTATCTAAAATAGTACTCTCATTTTTCCTTCAGCGTGAAGGAAATCAACGTAATCCTCACAGCCCACAAATCTATTATTGAATTTGATAATAAATTATGGGCCAAAAAGGATACCCCTAATTATTTTGATATCGCTATGGGTTCGCCAGATTCAGCGGAGATGACCGATCATGTGAGAATTTAGTAATAGTTCAATTTGATTCTAATTATTAACATACTGGGGCAGCGCCAGCGTAATCACCTTTCAGTTGGCCAATTTTATGGGATTGGCTTTTGGTGAAGAAGGGAGTTCGATACAGCTGCCCACTTTTGAGATTCCAGCCTTGATATTGGATAGCAACCTGTTTCTCGAAAACGTCTACTCCCACTCCGTGGAGATTCCTCAGATTTTTAGCAAGAAGTTAAATAGCTGTTGGCCTTTGGATTCTAGTCTTAGAAGAGACAGCTGGGACTTTGGGAACAGTGCAATGACGTCCATTTCGAGGTCTAATATAACTCTCAGTTCAAAGTTTGATGCCAGCCCCTCCAGTATGTTTCACACATATAACGCTACATACCTCTCCCATATATATATATATATATATATATATATATATATATATATATATCAGCCATTATTATGATTGACCGTCGACTGAACACTATTCAATTTTTTTCTCCGTGTTTTTCTCCTTGTCTCCGTATTCTTTCTGTTGAAGAGCGTAGCTCGAACCGTCAAAGACTTTCCGTATTCCCGAGCGTCATACTAATACATCCTTTTGTTATTTACACCACCTGTCCTCGTCTGTTGTTGTTTTTTCGTACATTCTCCCATATATATAGATACATACACAGAAATATATACATATATACACATGTATATACAAATATATACGCATATATATACACACATATATATATAAATATATAAAGACACATACATATATATACACTCACACACATATGCACACATGCATATACATATATATATAATGCGTGGATGGATGATTACTGTCATTAATAGCCGATCAAATCATTCCTTTTTGCGCTGCTCACTTGCTTTAAGTTGATGAGTTGACCTCCATAGACCATTACAGAAGGACGTTAATAATATTATAGAGTTCAATACTTCTCAACAGCTGCAATCGTGTTTGGGCGCTTCCTCGGGGAGACATACGATTAATCCTGTTTTATTCGACCGGATACTCTGGTTGAAACCATATCGGCGAAGAATGGGAACTAAAATTACATTAATACTACCATCAACAGCTACGCCAATAACATAGACAAGTCGATCTTCTCGGTGCTCATAGAATTAATAAAAAAGAGAAATATATAAGAAAAGTAATCTCATTTGAGTTACGGTGGCAGTTAAATAAAAAAAAATAGTGAGATAAGAAGTTGTAAACGACTTTGCCAAGCAGTGGCGGTAACGAGACAAAAGAAATACTATAAGATAAAAGACAATAAACAATAAACAAACAATAAAAATAAAACTATAAAAAATCTCTTATCTTCATTATATATGTTAACTTCACTGTCTAGTATTTTTTTCCGTTTCACTTATATACTCTGCCAGTCGTTAATCTCTAAGTGACATGCCGGCTTTCTTTCATCTATTTTGTTAGTATCCATAATTTATTATTTTTTCTTTACCAATTTAAATCCGTCTCATCGTCTACCCTTACAAACTACCGATTCTATATACACATTAATGTATACGTTCATGACAAATTCTCTCCACACCAATTAGTCCAGTCTATGTCACCCCATCTACTTTGAATATATTACTGGCTATCCACTCCCAAAAGGCATCACTGCTACAAAATGCTATCTTGTTTGAGCTGCTCTTTCTAGCAAATACTAAAGCTTATCTGTACGCTGCGTTACTATATAATAGTTAAGTTACTGCTATATTTCGGGATAATCTTTTTTTATTATCTTCTTTTTGCCAAATACACTATATATTCCGACGCAGTACAGGAGGATACACGTGGATGGAAAAGGTCACTGGAGAGGTCACAGATGTGTGATGAAAGATTTCCAAGAACAGTAATAAACGAGTGGAGAATGAATATGTAGCGCGTCTGTTTATTTGGCAAAAGGAAAAAAAAACGACCGTCTTGAAATATAAAAATATTTGTTTGAACAGACGGTTCGACATCTGGAATCTTGCAACACAAATTCATAAACGTAAGTTAAGATATTTAGGATTAAATGTATTCTGTATGTTTCCATCAATGTATATATTTTTTCCATAACTATAATTGATATTCAATGACTATCGTTGATTGATAAGTTCCTGTGTAGTTATTATCCCTATTCTGCCATTTCAATCTACCCCTTAACTATTATAATTGTTTATCTATCCTTTTCACAAGCCGATTTTAATTTTATGATCACTACTACTTACATTATAAATTTTGTTTTGAAGAAATAGATTTAAACCTCTTTTTGAAAACCTTTATAATACTAATATTCCGAGGTTTCATATATAAGCGCTTTCTTGCAACTTTCTATCGGAGATTTTGATACTATTATTAACTATCGATTAATTATTGTTTACAAGGGCTAGGCGGATGAAAATAAGGAGTAGATATTAATATTGGGCTGAGTAAAAAATATGCAACGCTTTGAAATATGAAATTCATCACAATATATTTCAACAATGCGAAAATTTTATTCCTCAAAGTAAGTACCATTACAATCAACACAGTTTTGCCTCGAGTTACAAGTTTACTTATTCCAGTAACATAAAACTCTGGAGTTCTGGAGCTGATGGACTCTTTGAACGTACTTTCAGCATCAGTTTGATTTTTGGACTCCTTCTCTCGCAGGAAATCATCAAGGTGCTTGAAAAAGTGGTGGTAGGTAGGAGAAAGGTCTACGGAATAAGCTGGGTGGGGAAGAACTTCGTTGCCAAGTTCTGTCAATTGCTGGAGCGTCATTAATGAAACGTGTGGTCGAACATTGTCATGAAGAGTGATTGGTCCTCTTCTGTTGACCAGTCTGGGACGGACGAATAGCAGTTCATTTTAGCAATTTCATGGCAATATGTTTCTGCAGTAATGGTTTTTCGGGGTTTTAAGAAGTTATAGTGGATGATTCCAGCAGTACACCACCAAACAGTCATCATAACCTTCTTTTTGAAGAGCTCAGGTTTACGGAAGGTTTCTGGTACTTTATTTTGGTCCAACCATTGCGAAGAACGGTTTTTTATTATTGTACAGAATCCACTTTTCATCGCAAGTTACAATACGGTCGAGAACTGGATCGGGCTGGTTACAGAGAAGAAGTGACGAGCAAATTTCATATCTGCGCATTTTCTGATTTTCATTCAAATCGTATGGCACCCATTTGTCGAGCTTCTTTAATTTTCCGATCGTATGCAATGGTTGCAGGCACTTTTCTGGCTAGCTTGAAGTTCTTTTGCCAGTTCTCGAGTGGTTTTACGTGGATCTTTCTCACTGACGGCCTCACGATCTTCATGCCTCAGGTCTCCACTGCGAAATCGTTTAAACCATTTTCGAGCTGACCACTCACTGGTCATTTCCTCACCAAACGTTTCGTTGATACTGCGAGCAGTTAACGCTGCTTTATGTCCTTCTTTGAAGTTGAATAGCAAAATTGCTCGAATATCGCGCTCTGACAGTACCATTTCAGATTATTGTAATAACGGTGAAAAAATGAATGTTAATTCATTGATGCATTTGGGCAAGACTAAGTCTGTATTATCAGACAATTTCAAAGAAAAATGTTTTTAAAAATTTTAAACTCTGCAAAAATCCGGTAAAAATTTTTCATGGTTCAAAACGTTGTTTACATTTTCGCATTGGTTGGACCAAAATGAAGCAGCGAAAACCTTCCCTAAACCCGATCTCTTCAAAAAGCTTATGGTGACTGTTTGGTGGTGTACTGCTGACTCATCCACTATAACTTCTTAAAACCCGGAAAAATATAAGAATAATTAGTAAAGTAGATTGCAATTAAATAAGCTGTTAAGCAAAAATAAACGAATGAGTGTTGTGGTTTGTTTGAATAAAATATATATATATATGTTAATTATAAACCCCATCCCCCTTTCAGTAGTTCCCTTGGATGATTATAATCAACATGTACTACATATTACAATTTGTCCTTACGACAATTATCAGATTTTTTTTTTAATTAAATTTTACAATAACTTTACTGAATGTATAGACAATGGTGTTAACTCGTTAATACAAGTTAACCGCCTATGGGATACCAAAGGACTTATACACTTTATAAGCTTCTTTGACAAGCATGTACATAAGCGTAAGACATCGACAACCAGCTATTCAGTCATATTGGTTTCGAATTTTGGTACGAGGCTAGCAATTTCGTGGGAAGGGATATGTCGATTATATCGACTCTAGTGCTCAAATTGATACTTATTTAATCGACCACGAAAGGATGAAAGGCAAAATGAACCTCGGCGGAATATGAACTCAGGACGTAAAGACGGACGAAATGCCGCAAGGCATTTTGCCCGACGTGTAGCTATCTAGTCATACTAATGGGTGTCTTCGATGCACATCTAAATAATGATAATGCCGACTGGTTACCTAATGTAGTCACATTAGTTGGTTAAAACCGACATATAGTACTTGTTGCAATTTTTCAAATTACTCATTGAAACATACAAATATATACTTATGTACATACATATGAAATCCTTTCTATATACATGCATACGTATGTCTCTTTATGTGTGTGCGTGTGTGTGTGTGTGTGTGTGTGTGTGTGTGTAGGTGTTTGTGTAGGTGTGTGTATGAGATTGGTGAGGAGAAAGAGAGGAGAGATATATCTAAATACACACGCATCACAGAGGAGAGGGAAGAAAAGAGTAATAGAACGAGTGGTTATACAGCAGTGCTCCGCAACCAGCATACGCGGCACACTGGTGTGACACGAGATGATGCTAGGTGCACCGTACTGTAACCTGAATATAATTTTTCCCTATACTTTTACTTACAGTTTTAGTTCAGGTGTGCCGCCGAATTTTAAAAAGAATATAACTGTACCGCAAGGGAAAAAAAGATTGCGGAAACTTGATCTGAAGCACAAAATGCAACTGCAAACATCGCACAAATACAAAATTGTTCCCTTTGGTATGCTTATGCAAATTATTTAAATCACTTGTGTTTCTGCGTGTGCGTATATGTAGACAGAGAGACATGTATATTGACAGGCAGACAGACAGATAGATAGATAGATAGATAGATAGATAGATAGATAGATAGATAGATAGATAGATAGATAGATAGATAGATAGATATCCGGAAACATAAATATGATTACTGCATACAAGAAACATCATAAGTCTAAGATAAATGAAGACGCAGCTGGAAAGCAATTTACAAAGATATTAAAAGTGTCGTTATAAGTCAATATTTTCATCGATTTTACTGCGAAAGTGAAGCATAGAACTATTAAAACGATATGTACAAAATTTGTATTGGAATTGAAATTAGATTGTAATTGATTAACTGTATATAATATATGTGTTACAATAATTTATCTCAATCTTGTTAGCATTAATAAAGTTATTTCTAAAGAATTATGATGAGCAGATATATAATTTCCAACATATTGAAGTCATATGATACGTGTATCAATAAACATATAT
>NC_068988.1:65601089-65602364 GCF_001194135.2 Octopus bimaculoides | reverse complement strand
TTAGAGAATTAACATTGCTTGTTTTCACCTTTTCGATATCAGTGAAGAAATTCACTGGAAAAGTAGATATAAGATTGCCAGGTTTTTGTCTCTCTCACCAAGGTCAGTAGCTATCGAACGCCGACGAAGGGAAATAACCCTGAAATCCGGATCCGTTCGTGCTGCAGATCGTGGTGAGAGGGATAACTTCCCTTGGCAAACAGGACACAGTCGTGTGTCGATAAGCCAGCTGGAGGAGATGTCCTCCTGGGGCTAAAAGCAACAGTAACATCCACCCCTAGGGGTCAGCCACACTTAAGTGGCAATATACTACACTTTATATATATATATATATATATGCATATATGTGTGTGTGTGTGTGCATATATATATATATATATACGTATATATATGTGCATATATATATACACACATGTAGGGTGTGCGAATAAATGGTCGTCTAAATTACGCAAAAATGAAAATAACACTGACATGTCATTTTAAGAGATATATTTACCAAAATTACATAAAAGTATCTTGAAATACTAAACTGTAAGTTTTTTCAATAAAATCGCGATTGGCTTCAACCACGGCCCTTAGACGACTTCAGAATCTCCTGCAACTCTTCTAGGTGGTCTCCTCGCTGCTTTAAGTTCATCCTTGGTGTTACAAGCAGTTTTGTTGAGCTCTGGCTCAACTGCGCTACACACAATAATCAAGGGGTTTGCAATCTGGGGAGTTAGGTGATCAGATGTCAGGGGTTATGTTGTGGCAGTAATTGTCTGACAGCAATGAGTGGGTCCTCCTGCATGTGTGGCATGGTGCAGAGTTCTGTTGCCAGACATAGGGTTTTCTAGCAACCACCCACTTGACCCAAGGCAGCACTACCTCCTCAAGTCACTTGATGTAAGCGTCCGTGTTGAGTCTGAGGCCGTGTGGGAAGATGAATGGAGGCATAAGACCGTCATTACTAGTGATCACTCCAAACACCATGACGTTGAAAGGATGTTTGATTTTTATCACTTTTGATACATGCATTGGGGATACGGCAGACATTCATAATGACACCCAAACACTCTGAAATGTTCGTATTGGAGCTTCCGGCGCGAATGCCAAGCAGTACGATATGCCGTTTCGAAATTTTTTGCCAGAGTGAATTGCGTCATGGTGCTGTTTTTCTCACAGACGGTGCCCAACAGACCCTAATATACATCAAAAACAAACAAAGGCGTGCGCGAAATTAAAATGTAATGTGGCGACAATTTACCCATCACACCCTGTAGATATATATATATG
>NC_068988.1:65595430-65600946 GCF_001194135.2 Octopus bimaculoides | reverse complement strand
TACATATATACGAAATGGTATAAAAAATTTGTCGGAGTAGTTATGTTTAATGAAAAATAACTTATTTTTACAAGTTTTGACCTTCCGCAGTAATACACCTTTGAGCTGAATTTTCATCTTGGGGAGGAGATGGAAGTCTGCATGTGTTGAATCTGGCAAATAGGGTGAGTGCTGAAGCGATACCATGTTGTTTTTGGGCGACGAACTCACAAGTGAGAAGAGCTCGGTAAGAGGGTGCATTGTCGGGAAAAATCCAATTCTACGTGCTCCACAGATCCGGTCGCTTTCGCCGAATGTCCTCCCTCAAACACTTCAAAACCTCGCGGTAGAACAAATGGTCTGGCCCTGGGGGCGAATTCTCGATGTATAATACCGTGGATGTCGAAAAAACGATGAGTATTCTTTTGATTGAGCTGCGATTCTGTTGTACCCATTAAAGCGTCCTATTAAAGCCACTCGAAACATTGCGTACGACCCATTGCCTCGTCGCCGTAACCTTACTGTAGCATGCTCAATGTCTCTGCAGCTGACTTCCCGAGTTTAACGCAAAATTTCACGCTCGCTCTTTGTTCTAACTTCATGTCCATGACAAAAATCGCAGACAACAGCATACACGTCATCACATAAACATAAATTACGCAACAGGCAAAGTAAACACAGCAACGTCACTGGGCACACTGCGTCATGAAGGTCACTGTTAGCTCTCACTGTGCTCGCAACTATATGCTGCCATCTGTTGGCGCGCTACATAACTAATCAGGGAACTTTTTGATACCACCTCCCATATGTGTCTGTGTGTGTGTGTATAGATACATTTTCAAAGTGATTACAATCTAATAATATTAAAGAAAAGTAGATGTTGCTATTGAGAATAATTTCATATACAAAAACAATGTTAGTGTCTAATCAAATATATTTAATAAAACATTTACGTCGAAATAATAGAATGTCTTCATTGGAATACAAATATAAAAATGAAAATTATTATTGGATAAAATTGAAGTGGATTTAAATAAAATGAAAGTTAAATAAAATACCATTTTGCATAGCATGGAAAAATTATTAGCCATATACATCTGAAATTCCTTAAATTAAACGAGTTAGAAAATCAAGTTTTATTATAATTATTTACAGAAAAAAAACTATTGGCACTGAATTCATTGCTGATTTTTTAAAAAATAGACGCGAGTTCGATAATGTAATTGATACAATTAATATTGGTGAGCTAACTGAGTCTAGTTTTAAGTAATTTCATTTATACGTTAAATGACAGAATTGTACAAGATTCTAAGTTTTGGAATTATCGCCTATTAATGTGGAGTTTCTTTGATACAACATTATTAAATTGCAAAAGAAAAAAAAGAAAAGAAGAACAGTTAAAAGAGTCGTTATGGGTGTTATATTCGAAATGTTTTTGTATTTCATTTAAAGTGAATATTAGAGAGTTCAAAGGTTAATGGAATTATGTTAATTTATTTGACGAAGTGTATGACAAAATTATTAGGTGTTTGAGGATGTTATTGGTTTGAAATGTTTAAATATTCTAAACATTTTATGTCTACCAGATGCAACTTATTTCGACGATTAAGTAGTTAGAGGGGTAATATGGTGTGGATGCTTGTTTGATTTTGTTGTAGTTTGAGTTATTAGAGAAATAGCTGGCCTTAACATTACGGGATCTAGAGAAATGCTGTCTACCTAAGGCCAAGAAGAACCTGACTGTATTGGTAAAAACATGTAAGGATTATACCAGAGAACCGTTCTTCTAAATCTCTTCTGGTTCAAGGGTGTCTACGTACATGTGCATGTGCTTGTGTGTGTTCGTGTGTGTATATATATATATATATATATATATATACATATAGATAGATAGATAGATAGATAGATAGATAGATAGATAGATAGATAGATAGATAGATAGATAGATAGATAGATAGTATAAAGGTTATATGCGCATATATATATATATCCATTTACGTGTACATATATGTACATACATAACTATATGTGCATTTATGTGTGCGTGTATATATCTATAGAGTATGTGCAGTGCATATATATATGTGTGTGTGTCTGTGTGTGTGTGTGTGTGTGTGTGTGTGTGTGTGTGTGTGCGTGCGTGTGTGTAGGGGTGGCTGGAGTGACATCGTCACTGTTTATTTAGAGAGAGCTTCCAGTAAATTACGTTTAGACTGTATCTCATTAACCTTTACATCAATATATCAATGTATAGCAACAAACCATGCATAAAGAAGCTAAAATACTGTCATATGCCTAAATCTGTGAGGTAGAATAAAACAGTTGTACTTTATAATCTCTCCTAAAATTAATATCTGTTTCTTGCGAACTGTAACTGCTCATTGAGCCAGTACTTCTTCGTAGTCTAATGTAGCATTAAGCCAACGAAATCTACAATTCACTAATCAATCAATGGTTATTTATCTCACTCAAGTGGAATGGTTCTGTTGTTTCGTTGTTGTTCTTGTTGTTTTTGTTCCTAATCGGATTCACCTTTGAATAGTTTGCTGTAAAGATGAAACGGACGAGAAACTCTGGTATTTTACTAAATAAACACATGTCATGTGTTGAAATCTCTTTTAGTTATTGTATTTCTTGAATGAAAAAACGGGGGAATCTGTAGTCCATATTTCTTTATCAGTTTTCCCGAGGACATATATAATAGATCGCATAGGAAACTTTACACTGATCGATTGGCGTTCGATACGAAAAGGATAGTTATCTTTCAAATTATTTATGTCTTGATCCCAATACGAAAATATACAAAAACGATTCAAGTTTCGAACGTTACGGTAACAGTTCTGATTTACCTTGATCAAAACCGCAATTTAAGTTGTAAATCCAGGAAATGAGTTCTCTATATACAATACATCTTTTTTCAACAATATATTAACACACCTATGTTTATGAATATTACTTTCACCCACCAGAAATAATTTCTCTAAAGTATTTTGCATCGAATACGATGTGGCTAAATAAAATAATAAACGCTGCACTTTACATCACGTAAAATAAAATATTATTGCAGCTTAAAACACGTAAGATCCAGATCACACCACGTTATGTTGCAGCTTATACGAACGTTAAGTTGCAGCTTAGATCATGTTACACATAACACCTTATGTTGCCTCATACACCACATTATATTGAATTACAGTTTACAAATTTTCCTTCATTCATACTTTTTTTTTTTATTTCCATGTTTTAGAAGAGCTATTGGCAAACATATTTAAACCTATTTTAGTTTAACTAATTTTGAATAATGAATTAGACTGTACTATTTAGATGTAATATTCTGTTATTTTTTTCTTGTTATCATTCCAAGGTCATGTGATTTTATAAATGAAGACTGGATGTACGTATGTGTATATATACAATTATATACAAAGAGTGTTCGGTGTGATATACAGTATTGAATATTGAGAAAAAAAGTCGTCAGAATTTTAGAAATTATTAGTGTTTTCGTTCCTCTCTAAAGCTTGTCAAATACGATTTTGTGAATGAACAAACAGCTTGTTCATTTATATAAAACAGATGTTTGGTGGGGGCGGGGTTAGAAGAGAATATTGTTTTTGTTTTTTTTGTTTTTTTTGTGAGATTCCAAGACAATGGAGATGGATAGATAGAAATATAGGTAGGCTGATGGATAGATAGATAGATAGATAGATAGATAGATAGATAGATAGATAGATAGATAGATAGATAGATAGATAGATGGAAAGAGAGAGAAGGGGTACAAAACGTACTGTCTCTGCTTTCCTTTCAAATATTCAACTTTGGAGAGAATTTTTTGATGAACTGTAGTTCCATTGCTTTTCGGTATTGCAGATCGTCCGGTGCACATTTGTAAAAGGGAAAAATTTGCAACTTTCCGTCGCCACATATTTCCAGATTCTCACTTAATGGAATCTTGCGCAATTCTTCTTGCCGGATATGTTGCCTGTGGATTCTTGCACGTTGGCAGAGGGAATTATTTGTTCCGCTAATGTAATTTTCATTGCAGTTTGGGTAGGTAACGCAGTACATGAGGTTTTGCGTTTTGCAGAACTACACTTTATCAAAAATTTCCCTCCAAAAATGAATGTTTAGAAGGGGTATATTCTCAAATATAACTCAAAGAGGAGAACAAGAAAGAAAGGAGGAAAAAGGAAAGAAAAGGGAAAGAAGAAAAGAAGAAAGGGAGAAAGGAGGAAAAAAAGAAGAGAGATAGAAAGAAAGCAAAAATACTTTCATACCGCACCTGTTTTTTTTTTTTAAGAGGTCACCGTCCTTAAACTCATTCCGATACAAAGGTAAAGGGAAAATAATTAAATAAATGAATGAATGGTGAATAAGGTGGATACCCCCTTCTCTATCTTTCCCTCTCGTCATCTGTCTATCTGTCTGACTATCTATCTATCCATCTATCTAGCTATTTATCTATCTATCTAACAGCCTATCTACCTACGTATATTTCTATCTATCCATCTCCATTGTCTTGGAACCTCACCAAGAAAACGAAAGCAATGTTCTCGTCTAAAGAAAACTCAAAAGAAAACGTCTGAACAAGCTGTTTGTACATTCATAAAATTGTATTTGACAAGTTCTAGAGAAGAACGAAAGCGCTAATAATAATGAAGAAATAAAAGGATTTTTTTCCAAAATTCTAACAACTTTTTTCTCAGTATACATCTGTGTGTGTGTGTGTGTGTGTGTGTGTGTGTGTGTGTGTGTGTGTGTGTGTGTGTGTGTGTGTGTGTGTGTGTGTATGTGTTTGTGTGTGTGTGCGTGCGTGCGTGCGCGCGTGTGTATGTATGTATGCATGTATGTATGTATGCATGTATGCATGCATGCATGTATGTATGTATATGTACACATACAAACATGTATGTGTATGCTTGCGTGTGTGTCTGTGTGATAGATGAAAAAATTTGGAGTTAAAGAGAATGCATTTCGTTATCTATAATTATATGTGTATGTCTGCGTACATATGTGTGTGTATGCATGTGGATTGCTTGCATGTTTATGAGTAAGTATACGTGTGTGGTGAATTGTTAGAGGAAGAGAAAGGCAAAAAAGAACAGAAAGAGAGAAAAAGAAGAAAACGGAAAGAAAGAAAGAAAGAAAGAAAGAAAGAAAGAAAAAAGGGGTCATTTTTTCTGAGACAGGCGAAATTATTTTGTATTCTTATTGTCAGTTTCTACACAGCTGTTGAAGTCAATGACAATTTAGGATGTCAATTTTGTTTTAGTTATTGTTTTGAAAGCATCTCTGTCTCTCTTTCTGTGTACACATGAGTGTGAAAGTATATGTGTGGTGAATTTTTGGAGGCTTAGTTAGAGGGAAAAAAAGAAAGAAAGAAAGAAAGAAAGAAAGAAAGAAAGAAAGAAAGAAAGAAAGAAAGAAAGAAAGAAAGAAAGAAACGGGTCTTTTTCCTGAGGTGGTTGACATTGTACTCCTTTCTTATGATTAGTCGCTACTCAACTGTTGAAGTCCGTAATAATTTTAGGTGCCAATTA
>NC_068988.1:65594061-65595279 GCF_001194135.2 Octopus bimaculoides | reverse complement strand
TATATATATACATAAAGAGAGAGACGGGGGACAGACAAACAGACCTATCGAAGTCATTGAATTAGGAAATTTAAGGAAAAGTGAAACAAGTAAAGGTTAATATTTGTTTTTAATAATGGAATTACTAAAATGAAGTAAATTTTTGGTCTCGATAAAATAAATATATTAGTGAGAAAGTGAAAGCAATAGTAGAGAATATACGTGAATAATTTTCAAAGACATCAACATCTTAACTAAATAATTGTATTCTATTGTATGTATTAAATATGCGGACTTATTCTGAGATTCTCCCTTTGTTTTAAGGAAATATACAACAGGAAATTGGTTTTGAAAAGATCATTATACTACATGCTAAATAGAAATATAGCCCTTTTTATTATACTCACAAAACCTGTGGTTTTCGGGAGTGGATAGTCGATTACATCGACTCCAGTGCTCAACTGGTACATTTTTATTGACCCCGAAAGGAATAAAACGCAAAATCGACCTCAGCAGAATTTGAACTCAGAACAGAAAGCATTTCCCCGACGTCCTTACGATTCTGCCAGCTCGACGCCTCAAAACGTATATCAAATATTACTTGAGTGAGGCATTATTTTATCTACCCAAATGGTTTAAAAGCACAGGTATTTTAACGTATCATAAGTAAATATTGCAGGCATTTTGTGGAGGAAAAGAATAAAACAATATAATTTTGAAACTGTATTATATGGTATCTTCTGTAATAAAATGTCATTCAATAACAATTCATATTTCAAAGGCAAGTGTAAGTCTCACATAAAAGTATTCAGATGCATCGAATTTGTTTAACTCCACCACATACACACGGGCACACACACTCACACACACGCACGCACACACACGTAAACGTAATATATATTTATACTCACAGACATACATATATGTTTACATGCGCCTGAATTTGAGCGCATGTATAGAGCAAGTGTGTTCACACATTTTAGTTTGCATATAATTTTGTATACATTTAGAAAATTATTGATTCACTAGCTAAAGGCATGTATTATCATTACGCAGTGCAGTATTAATCAATAATTTACTAGAAATGTAAACACCTCGCATCATGTATATTTTACACTGTTATACATGTGTTAGCCATTATATATGCACTCGTACGCACACACAACACATATATACATATATATATATACAAACATACACCTATATATATAGATATACATATACATATATATACATATG
>NC_068988.1:65592249-65592780 GCF_001194135.2 Octopus bimaculoides | reverse complement strand
AGCGGATATATAATTGTTAAAGAGGACAACAATCGTTAAGGCAAGACAAACATCTCAAGTCATATACGTTATAACTACTACTACTAATAATAATAATAATAATAATAATTATTATTATTATTATTATTATTATTATTATTATTATTATTATTATTATTATTATTATTATAGCGATGGCGATAACAATAATGACGATAATAATAATGATGAAGATAGCAATGATAGGTGCAATATCATGTACGATTTATCTAATACAACTCTAGCCTTTAGATTGTTACTAGTAGCACTACCACATCCCTCTATCCTACTAACCATCGTAGAACTGACAGCATAAACCATACAGGAGCGAAGATAGAGATTTGCTGACCACTGCTGGAGAAGTAAAGAAAAACTAGTGAGTAATGTGTTGCTATGGACGCCAAATCATTGTACCACAGCGGCCTAAAGTCTACGGAAGACCTATATACAACAGCTTGCAGATGATGCCTCGATAAATATATATATATACATATATATATATATATATATATA
>NC_068988.1:65588653-65591081 GCF_001194135.2 Octopus bimaculoides | reverse complement strand
TAATACCTAAATATAGTGAATACTATAACTGATTATACAATAAATGTGATTATAACTGATTATACAATAACTGTGTGTGTGTGTAAGTGTGTGTCCACTTTAGTCAGGTAGGTGCAAATGTATGGTCAATGATTTTGTTTTATAGTCCTGTGAGAATTTGAAGGATTATGCAAAACTTAAATTTGACTTCTAATACTGTTGCGTTGCGTTGATTCCCTCCTTATCAATAAACCTGGGTTCACATAAAGTATGTGGGGGCTTAATCTTCTACATGCATCAACATTGCCCTCCAATTTTTAACATCCCTTGCAAATGAGTCCCCTGTATTAGAGGAATTTGAACTAATTATTTGAACCACTGTATTAGAGGAATTTGAACGAATACATCATAAATAGTTCATCCGCACCCTTCATGGAGACACCTCTAAGTCATGGAGTCTACTCCA
The DNA here is from genome assembly GCF_001194135.2 of Octopus bimaculoides. Taxonomy (NCBI): domain Eukaryota; kingdom Metazoa; phylum Mollusca; class Cephalopoda; order Octopoda; family Octopodidae; genus Octopus; species Octopus bimaculoides. The sequence goes on along the minus strand of NC_068988.1, from coordinate 65,590,636 downwards.
CTACTTCCACAAAATAGTTCAAAAGAATTTAATTAAGGTATGATTTATAAATAACTTACCTGAAGTTAATTAAGACACTCGTTTGAAGCAATTAAGATAGTTTCTTCGGCAGAAGCAAGAACTTACCTGAAAAGAAAAGGAAGAAATAACAAAAAATAGATTTAGCATAATGATTTAATCTAAATAAATTAACCGACTAAAATTCAATTTTAAATATTTAATAGTCAGCTGAAACGACAATTAATTAATAATATTTTAATTATAGAGGGTGATGGAACGGCAGATTCTCTAGATGACGGACAAAGTATCTAGCAGTATTTAGTTCATGAAGTTTTACTTTCTGAGTTCAAGTAAGCTCCATCTTCCATCCCCAAGGAAATGTTCGCCGTTCATCCCTCTGGTTCGATAAAATAAAGTTCCTGTCAAGCAGTAGGTCCTGCTTAATCAAGTAAGCTCTCCCTTCAATATTACTGAATCTCATTGAAAATACGATGCAATCGATTGTGTTGTATACATAATACAATACAATACAAGGATCTTGAGGAGTGCGAGTAACCAGTTCTAGCGTGAACTGTGCAACTCTCAGTCGAGAGAGCCTTGAGATAACTAGCTCTGACATTCAAGAATTAAAACAGTATCTTCCCCAAAATTACTTACATTTCGTTCCAAATGATAAATTAGCTTATACATATGTCACGAAAAATGGGTGACATTTGGCGCGGAGGAATATTTTTCCCTGAAGCTTCTGACAGAAACGATAAAACTTTTCTGATCAACCTAATTTTGGCAAAAACTTTGTTCAATCAGGCAGATTGCGGTTACAGTATCCACATCTGGAATTGCTGCATCTTTTCCCACAGATGGTTTCAGCCAAGGGCTGAGGTCATGCTGGTGCAACACCTGTAGTTACTCGGTGTTGTTTCCAGTATTGTTTTTGGTGAAGTAGCGAGTTAGACAGAGCTGCTCTTCTCTGCGTCCCCTGCCTCGATGTGGGTTCATCTGTTATCTCAGATAGAAACCTGTTCAGCCGTTCCTTGAAAACTTCCACATCAATACCATGTAGATCTCAAAGGTTGCCTGGAAGAATGTTGAACAACTGCGGGTCCTTTAAACCCAAACTATTGCAGTACTGTGTCCTTATTTTAGATGGGGAAGACGGGATTTTTGGTGTGCCGTCCAGTTCGAGGATTGGTATAGCTGTCAATTCCAAAATTGGGATCTAAACCCTCCAAGATCTTCCATATATTTATCTCTCTCGTCTCCTCTCCAGGGAATAGAGACACAGCTCCTTTAGCCTCTCTCAGTTGCCCATCATTTGCATCGAGTCAATCTTCTTTGTATATTGGCGCTGGATTGCTTCGAGTTCTCCAGTTTGTTTCACACTCTCTGGGGGACCATAGTTGGGAGCAGTAGTCCAAGCGGCTAAGAACGAAAGTCTTCCATAGGAGTAGCAGAGCCTCCCCTTTTCCTGCTTCTGAATGTTTTCAGAACCCATACAACCATTCGCCTGCAGTGTTGCCCTCTTGGTAATATGAACAGGAAATGTTGCATCATTGCTCATGTGAACCCCCCGGTCACGCACCGATCCTGGCTCTGGCATCATATTATCTTCTGTTCCAGTGTATTCTGACTTTAGCCTGGTGTTGGGCTGATAATGGAGGGCCTGAAATGTCATAGCATTGAACTGCATGTTATTTTTTTGTATACATACATATATATATATATATATATACATACATATACATAAAAGTTTCTTCACGCTTGTTCCGCTCACACACATAAACACACACACGCACTCACACACAAACACACAAACACACATACACACATATATGCAAATATGCGCAGGACTGTTTTTGCATATAATCCACAAATACAATGGATAATGAAAACACATAAACACACCAATAGACATAGACGTCCTTCTCTTTCCCTCTCTCTCTCTTTTCTCTCACTCTCTCTCTCTCTCTCTCTCTCTCTCTC
>NC_068988.1:65582053-65587053 GCF_001194135.2 Octopus bimaculoides | reverse complement strand
GTTTATGTGAATTTTGTATGTGTATTGTGTGTATGTATATGCCTACGTTTAGCTTTCTCAGGTCTGCTCTGACTCAGAGTAGCAGCACTTGTCAAGGTCCCAGCTATGGATTAATTAGTATGATAGGGCTTGCCTACATTATACATGTGAGGATTGAATCTGGCAGACTTTGTGGAAGAAACCTTAATGATTCAGCGGAGTAGAAAGTGACTGCAGCAATGCATTGTAGAGAGCAGAGTATAAAGCGAGGTAAAGTAAGACATCTTGGCCATACACTGCATCTAGATTGAATATAGTCACGGACGCAAGTCGTCAGCCTTCCTTAAGGAGGACTAGATAAACCTCCTCGGTTCGACGGTCGGAGATGCGTCTACATACGAACAGTAGCTAGTTTAGAGGTACAGAAAAAGATCATATAGTTGTAGTAAGAGGAAAACCCATAGCGAGGATAACAAGATGTATATGAGTGTATCGGTAACTGTATCGTTGGGGTATCTTAGTATCAAGCATGGGTTCGGATATGGATATGATGTCTATATGGGAATTTATATCAGTAACTGAAATAGGGTACAAAACACAGATTAAGGATATACTGAGATGTATGTATGTATGTATGTATGTGATCGTGTTATATCACAGTGTGTGACAATTTGTACCTTTAAATTACAGGTACAACCCAGCCAACAAGTTTGATACAGTTTCTATCTACTCAATATCACCTTCAAAATGTGGGTCGGTCTGAGGTTGTATTAAATAGATTCTGCCCAAGATGCCATGATGTAGGATCGACCCTAGCACCTCGTAGTTGCAAAGCACTCTTCTAAACCATTCGGTTATCCTGCGCTGTGTTTATATTAATGACAAGTTTGCAATATAATTCTGTATAAATATAAAAGCGGAGTTATTGACCGTTCTTTTAATAACTATCAATATATAACTCTGTCTCCTCTGTCATATTGTCATGTCATATTGTCTTTATCGGCGGCCATACTTCATTATTAAAGCATCTAAAGCGGAATTTGCTTAGTGAATCATCAGGGTTTTATCATACGAAGAGAAATGATATTTTGAACGACTGCAAGTAGCTGTCACTGTCACTACATTTAATGTCTTTCTCACTTATTCCTCGTTATGATATATAATAGTTTTCACCATAACATGCTGTTCCAAGCTCTTGGAACCTAAATAAGAACATAATTCTTCAAAACCACTTATATATCATTACTGAATACGTCGCCAAGCTTAACTGCTCTGTTTGCCTTCACCACAGCCCCCATGGTATAGAATAATAAAACTTTAAGTTGATCGAACAGTCTCGGGAGCCCCACAAAAAGGCAAAGAAAATGGCAGCTCCATTTGTGACTATGTAAAATAATAAAATAAGATCAGTGGAGAATAGTTAAAACACATCATTCATCGAATTCCTCTCCGATGCCTTTCCCTATTTTTCTTTCACATACTTTAATCAAGACACCTCATCTACGAGAACAAATTAAAAGATGTCTCAATTGGAATTAATAATAACTGACATTAAGTTATTTGTAAGAATATTCGTTTATCGCTCACCATTAGTTGTTGATCTGAGGTGAAGATATTTCACGTGAAGATAATGACAACAACGATAACAACAACAATAACAACAATAATAACGTTAATAATAATTATAATCTTTTCTAGTATAGGCACAAGGCCTGAAATTTTGCGCGAGTGGGTTAGTCGATTACATCGACTCCAGTGCTTAGTTGTTGCTTATTTTATCGAACCCGAAAGGACTAAAAGCAAGGTCGACCTCGGTGAAATTTGAACTCAGAAGATAAAGACGGACGAAATGCCCGCCGTTTTGCCCGGCATGCTAACGATTCTGCCAGCCTGCCTTGCTTGGATACGTAAAGATCGTAGGGTAGACAATCCAAACCATGCGATCTGTGCCACGTACAACTGTTATCATATCGCAGACTGCTGCTCTCAAGTTTACACAGTATTACACATCATCCATAGAGTTACGACACTAATCCCCTACGGAACTCCAAGGTAGAATTTCCACCGACAGCATTGCCCGACTAAGAGGTCTAAGATGACTAAGAGGGCTTGTAGGCACTCAAGGTGCCACTCGCCCTCCCTCAGTATCAGCTTGACCCAGGGTTGCAGTCCGTTAAGGAAACGACTTAAGGAAAAGCGCATTTAACAAAGGGTGATCACACCTGCTCACCGTTAAGGAAAAACTGGAGATGCCGCAGCCTCAGTGCCTGCTTGCGCATCGGCAACCATGGCATGCTCAGCCCTCTGTCCAGCGGCTGTTGACAGCAGATTGACTGCCTGACAAGAGCAATACGTCCCCTCCACAGAAAGCAAAAGAGTATACGCTCCAACTCGTTCAGGCGTGACTCGGGGCAAGGCACGACTGTCAGACAATAATAGAGGACTGGTGCGATATACGCGTTCTCCACTTTTCTCCGACCTTTCAGGGACAGTTTTCTCTCATTTCTGGGTGAGTTTGGCTACCCTGATCATTACCTCGTGCCAGTTCTTGTCCACTTGGAGGTCTGGATCGAACCATACCCCGAGTAGCTTAACCGGTCCGTCTGTCCAGCGCCCTACAACGCATGTTGGACGATATAGACCTGCCACCCAGGTGCTGAGTTGTAGGCCTACTGATTTGCCCCGGTTAATCTTCGATCCTGTCACCGCATCACATTCCTTTAGAGCGAACCCGATCGCCTCGATGTGCATGGCGTCCGACATTTTGGTACTTCACTTTTGACCCACGCTGGATGTGTTTTTATATACACATGTGTGTTTATATTTATGTATGTATATTTATGTGCTTATATTTGTATGTGTCTATATATGTATGAGTTTATATTTATAGACATGAAGGCCAAAGGAGCGATGAGGCAAGGCGGGATATATACATATATAGAGAGAGAGAAAGACAGAGACAAACAAAGATACATAAACATATACATACTTATATATGCGTATATGTGTGTGTATGTGTGTGTGTGTATATACACGCACACATTCACTCACACACACACAGTCTGTATGGCTGTTTCAAACTAAGACTATACCAAAAACTTGTTTTCTGGAGTGTATTTAAATTTGAAACCAGAGTATTATGTAATAATGTAGCGAGAAGGAGGTTACATATATATATGGGCTAGATCGAAAGAGTATGACTGGGAGGAGTAAGAAGATCAGAAAGGCAGACATACAGACAGAAATATTGTTGTTTCAATTTAGTTTAGTTCTTAGTAGTTTATATCTTTTGTGAAAATTTCTATAATTTCCTTTCAACAATTTTAGATGCCAAATTACTAGGAAATTCTGAACAATAAACTAAATGGCTTAAAGCTAGATTATAGTTAAATCGATAAAGTTCACATTGAGAAATCTCGTTTGTGCATTGAATAAAAAAAAACGAATTCCACGGAATCTATGATTTCATTCACATTCAATATTTTCGTCTTTATATGTTGTCTTTTGACAGTTAATATCAGTTCCTTTATTTGTTTAACGTTCCTTTTCTTGTTTTTTATCTGCTGCTCTATCTACTTATCTGTTGCTGAGTTTATCGAAGTTAGTATTAATCGTTATTTCCGCTTATTTCACTGTAGGAAACATAAAGCATATCTTTCCGGTATATTATTATTGACAATATTTGTAATTGCTTTCTCTCTGCAGGAGGAAGTTCATGCCTATTTTGGACGTACCATATCCGAGATGTATTAACTGCTGTAGCAATGAAAGGTGCACTACCTACCCCGATGAGGCACTACATAGGTGTTAGAACTTCGAGATCATAACTTTTTCACAGAAATCAACATTGGAGATTTGCATCGCTTCCAGTGGTCACAGAGTGTGCTTCTCCAACATTTCCGGTATTTCTGTCTCCGAGTTCACATTATGAGACAATGATTGACTCTGTACTAGGTACATTCGATCTTTTGACAGCTCATGTTTGTTCTCTGGTCTATCTAGCAACCCTCCTCACCAGATTAAACCTCGTTGATTAAGTTACCGATAAACAAACAAGGCGGTACTGGTTTACAGTCACCTGTAACACTCACATTCGAATAACCTCGAATGTGACATAATATTTAATCTACATACATACATACATACATACATACATACATACATACATACATACATCCATACATACATACATACATAAATTGACTCCAAATACTGCACATATACAAACATATAAAAACACCCTGTTGATATTGAAAACCTAATGAAGGAGCTTTAGATCTAGGTTAGAAACAGGCTCTTCTGTTGGCAAGAAATCTTGAAATAAAACTGAATAACATATCGACAGTTAGACAGACAAACCTGCACAGGCACTGACACCAAATACTTGAACACAAACACAAAAGCATGTACCAAGAGAGTGTTGATAATGTCGACATCCCAATGAAAGAAACTTAGATCTAGGTTAGAAACTGGTTCTTTCTCCAATGGCATGAAATCTAAAAATAAGACTAACATGCATGCATACATACATACATACATGACAGTTATTATTATTGGAGCAATAAGATGCATACCAACCAGTCTAGTGCAAAGTGTGGGAGAGAATGCAAACCCTTAATTCATATGCTACAAATGATCACAATATCTGGAGCTTTAAAAATCTTCAAGGCCTTCTTAAAATTTAAAAGATGTTCGTTAAATCAAGATACTTTCCTTCAAAACCTTGCTACCAAGTAGGTAATCGGTCAGAATTTACTCTGAATTAGAAAGAAAACATACATACATACATACATACATACATACATACATACATACATACATGCATACATAAAGGTTAATTAGAAGACTACAGATTCAAGCCATCAATGGAACTGTAAAGGTTTGTAAAACTTTCCAAAAATTTAGCATATAAATATATATGCATGCATCTAGACATGAAAATATATACATAAAAACGCATCCATAAAACAAACATACAAATCTGTGCATACACTAACACTAAATACTGCACACACACACAC
>NC_068988.1:65581264-65581891 GCF_001194135.2 Octopus bimaculoides | reverse complement strand
CACACACACTCACACACATGCACAAATACCTAGATGATGTTGATAAAAGTTCCAATGAAGGAGCCTTGAATCTATGTTAGAGTCCGGTTCTTTCTCTATTGACAAGAAATACAGAAATGAAACTGATTGATAACATACATACTTACATACATACATACATACATACATACATACATGCATGAATGCATACATACATACATACATACATACATACATACATACATACATATTTACTTGCAGGGTCTGAAAGAAGGTATGATGATTATGGCCTTCACAGGCCGTCCTAGACCGGTTTCATTGATGTTAATAACGTTCCACTTGAAGCTTTCAAAATCAACTGCTGGCGCAAAGACATGCATAGGGAAGATTTCTAGACAGCCAACGTTCTTGGAAGACGGACTAGGTTTAGTCATTAGTGCAAAGCGTATGGAACTGAACATATACTTACATGTATACGTATGTATATGTGTGCGCGTGTGGGTATATCTGTTTGTGTAAGTGCATGCGTTTGTCTATGTTTACGTGTGTACGTATATTTATGCGCGTGTGCATGTGTGCGTATGGGTATGTGCGCACCTGTTTGTGTGTGTGTGTGTGTGTGTGTGTGTGTGTGTGTGTGTGTGTGTG
>NC_068988.1:65576143-65581254 GCF_001194135.2 Octopus bimaculoides | reverse complement strand
GTATGTGTGTGTGTGCGTGTTACTCACACGAGAGGTGGAAGATGAGCTTGTTTCAATAATTCGCTATTTGCCATAGTTCTTTGTTAAGAAGGGATACTTGTGATAGATACCCTTGTGCAAATTAATGCGGGTGTACTCCGTCACCGAATGCAGAAATCAATATCGAATCCGGTAGGAAAGTGTTCTGTTGGAGGTATTTCAGCTACCTGAGCTACGTGGGTTACCTACTGCTGTAGCAGTGGAGGCGCAATGAACCAGTGGTTAGGGCAGCGGACTCGCGGTCATAGGATCGCGGTTTCGATTCCCAGACCGGGTGTTGTGAGTGTTTATTGAGCGAAAACACCTAAAGTTCCACGAGGCTCCGGCAGTGGGGGGTGGGGGTGGCAAACCCTGCTGTACTCTTTCACCACAACTTTCTCTCACCCTTACTTCCTGTTTCTGTTGTGCCTGTAATTCAAAGGGTCAGCCTTGTCACACTGTGTCACGCTGAATATCCCCGAGCACTACGTTAAGGCTACACGTGTCTGTGGAGTGCTCAGTCACTTGCTCGTTAATTTCACGAGCAGGCTGTTCCGTTGATCGGATCGACTGGAACCCTCGACGTCGTAAGCGCCGGAGTGCCAACAACAATTACTTTAGCTAACAAGACTCCTGTCTCATTATACAAAAGTAGTTGTTTTTCTGAACCAGATATTTCTGTGAACATCTCAATCTGGATTTATACACGTTTTCTTTTGTTGTTGTTGTCTTTGTTTGTTTGTTTTTTTGGCGGGATGGGGGTTGCCGTAAAAAAGAACTATTTCTAAAATACATTGCAAAATCCATGCCACACATCTGAAAGAAAGTGAACTCTATTTCTAATGCAATAAAAACACCACTTAACCACTACAAAACAATATATTTTATAGCCATAAAGCTAAGTAATAAATCCTCGCGAGGTCAGTTAACGATGTCTCACACGGTTTCACAAAACAGCCCTACCACCTTCATGTTTATTTAATTCATTTTCTTTCAGTAACTGACACAAAAACTGGTATATATTAGACAGACCGCTTCTGTTTTATGGCTTGAAAAAATCTTTGAAAGAAACGAAAGTAGTGCACATTTGTTGCAGACATCATTTTACCAAAATAATTAATTGCTCTGCTGAATTGCTTAGTGTTCTACGCGTAGTACTCGATCAATCAGTTTTTAACAAACAATACCATATATCTATGTATACATAGATATATGTGTTTGTGTACATATATATATATATATGTGTGTATTCATGTATATATGTACACACACAGACACACACGCACACATGGGTGTGTGTGTATATATATACATATATATATACATATATATATATATATATATATATATATATATATATATACATATATATATATATATATATATATAGTCTCTTACTCTTTCAACTATAGCCATACTGGTGCACAGCCTTCAAGGATTTACTTTATCAAATCGACCCCAAAATACTTGTTTTATAAGACTTGTACTTATTCTGATATCTTTTGTTTTTATGCTTAACGGGGAGAGCAACAAAACAACACCTGTTGTAAAACGGTGTTGCAGACACACACATACATATAAATACACGTATATGTATTGATGTTTAGATATTTGTTCGTATACACAAACATACATTCAGAGCAGTTTTCACCAGGTCTGCTTACAAGGTCTCGTACAATGAAACTGAATCCGAAACTTCGTGGTTTCGAATCCAGCTAGTTAAGATACACATATACTTGCACAAATGTATGTATACATACACACATGCATATGTGTGTATGTGTGTGTAAGTTTAATTCATACAATAGAAAAGTTAAAATCAGGTAGACTACGATTAACACATACATAAATAGGGTTGTTGTTTTTTTTCGCCCTTTTAAAGCCTAGCCTGGCTCATGGGCCCGGTTTCCCGGTTTCTATGGCGTGTGTGTCCCCCACCCAGCCGGACGGGACGCCAGTCTATCGCAGCTTTACTCATGAAACAAGAAGAAAGAGTGAGAGAAAGTTTGGGTGAAAGAGTACAACAGGGGAGTCTCGTCGGAGTCTCGTGGAGCTTTAGGTGTTTTTGCTCAATAAACACACGCAACGCCCGGTTTGGGAATCGAAACTGCGATCCTCCGACTGTGTGTCCGCTGGCCTAACCACTGGACCATTGCGCCTCTACACATGAACGGGTTTGGTTAAGATAAAATAAGAATTGTCCAAGCTGAAACATATATTGATATATTAGAGATATAAAAAATATAGAAATATAAAAATAGATGATTACTAAAAATATACGTGGACATATAGATATATAGATATACAAACATAATAATAACGGAATATAAATTAAAATGATAATGGAATATAGATTTTTTTTAAAAACTATTTAAAGAATTAAAATATAGTATAAAGTAATAGGCATTAAAAGAATTTTGGGTGACATGTTAGAAGATAATAAAGTATTCCAACGATCGTTTCTGGAGTTACCTTGTAAAGAACTGAATGCATATCTAGCGTAAACATCAGTTTTCCTTGATGAAGGAGGCATTCTCTGAAAATGGATCTTAAGATTCATCTCTAATTTGGACGAATGAACTTCAGAAACGATCGTTGGAATACTTTATTTTCTTCTAACATGTAAACGAAAATTCTTTTTAATCCCTATTACTTTCTCTATACCATATTTTAATTTTTTAAAACGTTTTTTTATCTATATTCCATTATTATTTTTATTTATATTCGATTATTATTATGTTTATATATCTGTATATTTGTATGTCAATGTATATTTTTAGCATTCATATATTTTTATATTTCTATATATAGTATATCTCTAATAAATTGATATATGTTTCAGCTTGAATAGTTCTTATTTTATTTTAACTAAACCTGAAAATGTGTGTTAATAGTAGTCTGCCTGAGTTGAACGTTTTCTATTGTATCAATAATACTTATCTAAAGGCTCAGTTTCGACTTGAGCACTTCTACACTGTGTTTCGAAAGGAAATTATAACTACATATATATATATATGTATATATATATTCATATGTGTGTGTGTGTGTGTATGCATGTATGTATGTATGTATGTATGCATATGTATGGATATATGTATGTACATACATACATACATACATACATGCATGCATACATGCATATAAATTTATATGTATTTATCATCTTATTTTAGTGATTGAGTTTTTTACCAGCAGCCATGATAAAATATTCTGTCGAAAGATTTTTATTTAATTATGATATATTTGGTCGTTTTGTCTGCTACTTATATTTTCGATTTCTGTTGATCAAAAGACTGCGTTTAACAAAAATATCAATACAGAGTGTTGAAATCACTCTTGAAGGATTTCAATGCCACAATATATTTAACCCGATAGTCAAGTGTATACAAAACTTTGCTAGGTCAACTTAACAAAAATTTGAATGAGAAACACTCAGTATAACAAACAATTATTATAAATGACATTTTCCCCATAAACTTAGAGGTGATGCTAATATTGGTTTCAAATTTTGGCATAAGGCTAGCAATTTCGGGGGAGTGGGTAAGTCGATTACATCGACATCCCTACTGAACTGGTATTATTTCATCGACCCCAAAAGGATGGAAAGCAAAGACGACCTCGGCAGAATCTGAAATCAAAACGTAAAGACGGACAAAGGTAACGCTAATATTCGCAGGGTGTCTATTCTCGCTTTGGATATGTAACTATCACACATGTCACATTCGAATGCTATACTACTGCACTTCAAGAACAATTGACAGCTACAAAATGTCTATTGGACAAAAGAGACAGTAGTCTTTGAACCCCTAGATGCGACTAAACATATTGATTATGTTATTTTTCTGTCGAGGATATTACACGTCATCAACAGCTGCTCAAAGATGTCCTTAACGCACAACTTCCTAATGCGGCTTAATGTTGTTGTCAAAACAAAATACAATGCTATGCACAGACTTACTCAGAATAAATGTCGTAAAACGTCTGTTGTTGAATACATACTAACGTTTCAACTCAAAAAATACTGGTGTAACATTCCCATTAAATCTTGCGCCAGATGCATACATAATATGCTTAAGCTGTTTAAGACTTATCCTTTATTTGTGAATAAAATTTTATCAAAATCAATCATAAATACCATAATTATGGACAAGTGCAAAGATGATACCAGCTTTTCTATCCAGAAAATATTCACATTTATATAATTATTGGTGCATAGGCTATGTTACTGAATATTTAAATGACAACTCGGAAATGTAGGGGATTTTTATACAAACACCAAGTATTAGTCCTTTTCGCAAATACACACTTCGCAAATTCAATCTGTAAGTGAATTAAGAAACTATTTCTAAAATACGTGTAAACACTCACCGATGTTGTTACTTAATACCCGCTGAAAGAGGTTTGTCTCTTTGACTAAAACCAGTTCCTACTATAGAGAAGCAAGAATTGAAATAATCAAATGGAAAAATAGTATATAAATATACACAAGCTAGATGTATATTGTGCACCCAATCAACGGCCAATTTCCGTTTGCTTGCGGGTAAACTGCTATCTCCACGCCATTTGCTTCGGACTGCTGTTTGTAGAAACAGAATTCCACCCTAGCAATTATAGGCAATTTTAGCATTTGTTTTTGTGAGAACTCTAAGTTTTGAATCGCTTCGGGCAGACAATAGCCATATCACAAAACATTTTACTCCTATTAAATTCAAGTAGATTCTTTTTGTGATTATATATCGCGCGACTGTGAACAGACATGTGTGCTAATCTATCAGTGTTTATGTATGTAAATATGTATGTGTGTAAACACGTATATGTGTGTATTAAAAAGTATTGACTCTTGTGAGACGTATGCAAAATAATGTACAGGCAGATAAAGTAATAGGAATTATAACTGATTTGTTCTGATTACAATATGATTTCTTGCTATAAAGCTATTAACCAAACGAAGAATCTTTCTATTTAGCCATGTGTTCTTCAAAATATAGACAAAGACTGAAATAGATATATTACTGTTTTACCAAGAAACTATAAGTAACCAAAAATAGATGAATTGTAATTTGCATTACTTGATATATAAAAGATCTGTGTTT
>NC_068988.1:65573253-65576043 GCF_001194135.2 Octopus bimaculoides | reverse complement strand
CATTCTGTCGGTTACGATCAACGGAACAGCCTGCCCGTGAAATTAACGTGTAAGTGGCTGAGCAGTCCACAGACACGTGTTCCCTTAACGTAGTTCTCGGGGATATTCAGCGTGACACAGTTTGACAAGGCTGACCCTTTGAATTACAGGCACAACAGAAACAGGAAGTAAGAGTGAGAGAAAGTTGTGGTGAAAGAGTACAGCAGGGTTCACCACCATCCCCTGCCGGAGCCTCGTGGAACTTTAGGTGTTTTCGCTCAATAAACACTCACAACGCCCGGTCTGGGAATCGAAACTGCGATCCTATGACCGCGAGTCCGCTGCTCTAACCACTGGGCCATTGCGCCTCCGTTTCGTATCTAAAGATGCTAATTACTGAAGTGCCATGCAATTGAAGGTACTGATGACTGCGAGAGAAAAAAAACAGAATGAGTAACGTTGCATTTACATCGAGAGAAATTTACATAGAACGTATGCTCTTTTGAGATTTGCTTATTTTGGGTCTGCCTGTGATTTGCTCTACATACTTGTTTGTTCCTCTTAGTGTCACTCCAAGTGGCCCAGTAATAATAGGTTATGTTGTTTTATTCCGACTTAAATTTCCAGTTCCTTATATTTACTCAGTTCTCAAACATTTTTTGACATGTGATTTTGTCGACTAGGATCGCAACATGAGTCAGAAAAAAGTCTTTTCAATATGATTTTTCACTTTAAGATCAGATCGGTTTGCCTGTATTTCTCGATCAGTTTGAATACTGAAATTCTAAAGGCGAGTAACCTCGGCATCCTGGTCAGCTTGTGGTGGCTAGTATGGCCACCAGTTGTTTTTGAGAAGGACATTGCATGTACAGCATATTGACCAGTGTATATACTAAGCTGCCCTGTCATGCCTTCGCAATTATTCTGTCAGTGCCAGTCTCCTACATCCAGAGATTAAGTGGTCGATTGTCTCTAGTTTTTCTTCTATGTATTTTTCGGATGAAACAAGCTCTAAAAATCACCAATTGCAGCGAATTGTGCAATGCCACCACCATTTGCAACGCTTATATTCCTCAATATGCACTAAAATGTGTATGTATATGAATGCGTGTGCGTCTGTGTGTGTGTGTGTGTGTGTGTGGTTCCAACAAATGTTAACGTTTTATAAATTGCACCCTCTAGGTCCGATATTGAAATTATGACAAGAAATGTTTTAATGCCAGGTCTAACTCATCCTCTTTTAATTCATTTCCGAAAATACCTTCAGAACTGAATCATCAGTATAAGGAACATGGAAGCGTTGTGTATAGCTACGTTTATTATAAATTTCTGAATATATATGGATATATGCGTATATGCATATGTATACAAATATATATATCATACATACTCTCTATCTATATACACATAATATGTACCTATACATATCTATTCGTGCATATGCGCGTGTGTGAGTGTAAGTGCGCGCGCACGAGTGTATGTTGTTACGAAACAAGCATTAAAAGAGGTTTTCTTTCTCCAAGTAATTCCTACTTTTGGTGGGATTTCACTAAGTAGGTTTCTTCCGCCTTTCATTCCATGGATTGAGTTACAATGCAAATAAGTGCCAAGCAGAAATGCAGAATCGCTTCTTGTTATATTAATAAACGCATGTGTGTATACTAATACACATATTAGAAAAACAAATTACAAACATATATTTACATCCTACACACATATATAATATATGCTAATATTTTAATATATGAATGCATGTGTATATATATATATATATATATATATATACATGTATGTATGTATGTATGTATATAACACGGCGTGAAAAGCTTTCTGTATGTAGCATCACTATTAAACAGGTAAACAACCACATTTCTAAAATATGCGAGGAAAAAATGATTTTTAAGACCCCCAGATGTATGTATATTTATGTCCCTAGTTATAGGAAAGTGCTGCAAATAAATCATATCACATTGCCTTTGGATAAGTAAGTTAACTAAAGCTATTGATGTATATATGTGTTGCCTGGACAATTTTGACAGCCGCTGAATCCGAAATTCATTTAAACAAATCCAATTCCATTATCGCTGCACGGATATGCATGCACAGAATATATTTTGTAAATGTAGTAAAACCCAAATTTCCATGTTGGATACAAAAATTGTATTTTTTTTAATTCTTTTATTTTGTATTTCTTAATTGTTCTTTTCTTCTGTGATAAGAAATTTGCTTTGCAGCAGAATGGTTTCAGGTGTCACCTATGGCAAGTGTGTTTTACTATAGCTCGGGGCCGACCAAAGCCATGTGAGTGGATTCGGTAAGCGGAAACTGAAAGATGTTTTTTATGTGTGTGGGGAGGGGTGTCTGTGTGTGTGTGTGTGTGTGTGTGTGTGTGTGTGTGTGTACTTAATTTTATAAGCCTGGTACTTATTCTGTCGGTGTCTTTGGCCATACCGCTATGTTATAGGGACTTAAGTTAACCAACACCGGCTAACAAACGGTGGTACGAGAAACACATGAACACACAAAGACACACACACACACACACGGATATATATACATACAGATAGATAGATACATACATACAAACATTTATATATATCTATATGTATAAATATATATATGATATAATGGTGGCAGCTGATGAAGGATATGTTCTCTATGTGGCTATGTGTTTTTGTACCTTGTTTATCATTTTGTCCATGTTTTTTTTTGCAACGTCATGTACCCAGATATGCATCTATATGTACATGTAGATAAAGGTATGTACATACATGTACATATATATGCATATACTCATATTTTATATATATA
>NC_068988.1:65570397-65572040 GCF_001194135.2 Octopus bimaculoides | reverse complement strand
ATGCATACATACACACACATTTATATACATATAAACATACCTACATACATACATACATACATACATACATACATACATACATACATACATATGTTTGTATGTCATTATTCAATTTTATTTCAAGATTTCTTGCCAATAGAGAAAGAGTTGGTTTCTAATCTAGATCCAAGGCTCCTCATTGGAATTTCAAAAACAACATCAACAGCGTATTTTTTGCGCTTGTCTTTTACCTCCGCTTGACAACTGCTCCGCTTTGTTTATGTACAAAAACAAAGGCGACATTAAATATATCCTAGCGTACTAGCATATTTGATATCTCTTACATTTTTTTCAGATGGTATATCGAAATTTTAGGGACAATGAACTGTCAACCGAGCATACAGACTATCACTTGATTCGATTTTGATTAGATTTAGTGGGAGGGTGCAAGGATAACATTATTGAATTCATCATAAATTAAGATGAAGTTGAAATATGATAATTTGCCGTACTTCTCAATAAAGAAACCAAACGCATTCTCGGAGAACGAGTAAAGCCTCACCTCGATCACAGGTCCTTCTAGAAATTGCAGTCAAATTAGTGTGGAAATGGTAGGCATTCAGGAAACAATATAACTATACTTTTCAGCTTACATGTTGGTTCATAATGTTTAAACATCATCCTCTTCCTCACGATCCTCTAACAAACTCGCAATTCTTAAAACTCATTTCTATCCCAGAATCCAGGTATTCCTCAGTTCATTCTGCACCATTTTTAGAAAAGACGGCAATATATTTTGGATAATAAAGCTTTTAATATACAGAAACATCGTCTGTGCAATCAGCGCTAACTTGGAGCTAAACAGCACTAAAGACGACGTTACAAACCTCACCACCACTACGATCAACAATAATAACAACAACATCCTGACAAAAATAACAGTCAATACACTTAAACTATAAAGTCAATTTGATGTAATTTATAAATGTAATTATAGACAGAAATTCAGTGTACGTATTTCCATCATAAACTTATTTGCATAAATTCTTTATTTAGGTATGATTTCCGCATATATAGTTTTAATATCACTAAAAATTGCAAAAAAAGAAAATGTCGATTATAAACAAATAATAAAGAGAAAGGAACAAGAAAATATTGAATTATGATAATTTTATCTAAATTTAATTCAAGAAATATTTCGCTTCTGGTTGTATTTGGGAAAATATGACAACCATAAGGTTATTGTTCATAGATCCAAATTAAAGACATTTGGTTGGAAATAATTCAGTTAAATCGATTAACAATTAAAAAGATCTAAAACTTGTAAGTTGAAGTTGAAAGTTGGTTTTTAAGTTTTCTTTTTCCTTTTATTTATTTCAGTTATTGGACTGCGGCCATGCTGGGGCACGATTTAACCGAACACATTGACTACGGCACATTGTTTTGAGCCTTGTACTTATTCCGTCGTTTTCATTTGTCGAACATATAGGCTACAGGGACGCAAACAAACCAGCACTGGCTGTCAAGCAGTAGTGGGTGACAATCACAAACACACACTCACACACACGCACACAAACACACATACAGACACATACACACACACGAACATACACACACACACACACACGCACACACACACACACACATACACACACACACACACA
>NC_068988.1:65568908-65570315 GCF_001194135.2 Octopus bimaculoides | reverse complement strand
TATATATATATATATATATTCTTGTGGCACAATATATATATTATCAAGTTACAAATGAGGATATAATCCTCGGGGGTTTAAGAATATCTAACATTAGACTGGTTGAATATCTAACAAAGCAAGTACATACATATGTGGTATTATTAATATTATACAAAACAAGAGAGAAGATGGAGATAAGATTAATAAAAGTTTATTACCATTGACAAGACCAGACCTACAAGACCAGACCTACAAGACCAGACCTACAAGACTAGACCTACAAGACCAGACCTACAAGACCAGACCTGCAGCATAAAAATTAACCAAATATAATTTAATTTAACTAAATTAGTTTGGTTAATTACTACAAGTGAGAATATCTACAGGGAAGGATTTCAATGAAAGATGCACAAAGAAATTCATTATATTTAAAACAAAATGAAGACATAAAAGCATGTTAACGGTTATATTTATCAAAATTGCATAAAAATTATTTGAGATACTAATGACAAAATTTATCCAATAAAATCGCCATTGGCTTCAACCACGGCCATCGGACAACTTTGGAATCTCCTATAGCTTTCCTGGACGGTCTCCATGTTTAAGTTGGTGAACGCTGCCATAATCCTTGCCTTCAGTTCATCTTTGATGTTACAAGGAGTTTTGCGGGTCTCTTGATCAACTGCGCCCGACACATAATAATCAAGTAGGTTGCAGTCTGGGGAGTTAGGTGGTCAGATGTTAGGATTGATGTAGTCGCAGAAATTGTCTAACAGCCATGACTGAGTTCTCCTGCTTGTGTGGCATGGTACAGAGTCATTTTACCAGACATAGGATCTTCCAACAGCCACCCTCTTGACCCAGGGTAGCACTAACTCCTCCAGGCACTTGATGTTAGCCTCCGTGTTGAGTGTGAGGCAGTGTGTGAAGATTAATGGTGACATAGCGTCGTTATCATCAGTGATCACTCCAAACACCATGATGTTGACTGGATGTTTGATTTATATCACTCTCGTTACATGTTTTGAGGACACGGCAAGCCAACGATTGTTCTGTGTGTTCACCATCTGGTCCTGGCAGGAATATTTCTCGTTTGAGAAAAACCAAAACATGTTCGGCTGGAGGGAGTGCTTGAGTTTGTTCAAAAGCTTCGTAACTTTGTGTTCACCATCTATTCGTATTGGAGCTTCCGGCGCAAATGCCAAGCAGTACACCATGTCGTTTCCAAATTCTAGGAGCAGTGAATTGCGTCATGGTGTTGTTTTTCTCACAAATGGTGTACTGTGTAGTCGACACAATCAAAAACAAATAATGCGCTTGCGCGAAATTTAAGATTAGAATGGTGATAAAATACCAATCGCATCCTGTATATATGTATGTATATATATATAAATATATATATATATATATATATATATATATATA
>NC_068988.1:65567802-65568529 GCF_001194135.2 Octopus bimaculoides | reverse complement strand
ATATATATATATATATATACATACATAAACATAAACATGTATATAAACATATATGTATACATATATAATCTCAGAACTTGAGGCAATCCAACGAAGCTACGCGAAGAAGATAGCCTCTATGAAGCATATAAGCCATTGGGAAAGACTCAAGAGATTAAGACTCTATTACTTAGAGCGTAGACGAGAAAGATATGCCATAATATACATCTGGAAGATCCTCGAAGGAATTGTCCCAAACTTTGGCATCGAAAGTTACACAAATAAAAGAACTGGACGCCATTGCATAGTGCCAAGGACACCAAATTTACCATCAAGATGTAGGACAAGATACTGCAAAAGCCTGGGCTTCAGAGGTCCACAGCTCTTCAATATCCTCCCGAAGGACCTGAGAGACCTGCATGCAGTGGATGTAGGTGTCTTCAAGATGAGGCCGGACCTCTTCCTGTCAGGTGTCCCAGATGAACCAACTTCACGACAGGAAGTGCAGATGCGAGCAGCTGCAACAAACTCTCTCATGCACCAAATGTCAATTCCTGAAATAAAATTCGTGAAGTAAAATTGTGTAGCAACACCAAATGGTGGTGCCCAAGCATGGCCACAGCTCATGAGCTGAAACTAGATAAAATAAAATGGAATATATACATATACATATACATATATATACATATATATACACAAATATATATATATATATATATATATATATATATATATATATATATATATA
>NC_068988.1:65564441-65567432 GCF_001194135.2 Octopus bimaculoides | reverse complement strand
ACATGTATATACAAAATGTAGGACAGATAGAACACAGCAAACGGAAACTAACAAAACGTAACATGCGGAAAAATAGACGATAACACGTCAAACGGCAAACTGGACAAAAACAAGATGCACAGATCATTCGCAGCCGGTTTCTTCATCAGTCGAAGTCCAGAAAGTCCTTGTAGTTTCGCCCCATTATCTCCGAGACTACTCGAACCCAGCGGGTGCCAAATGCATTAAGCCTCTGGGAAAGGCAAGCGAGCGTATACAAGAACGAAAACATGAACAAAAACAAAAACGAGAACGCTGGAATTATACACGTACAACAAAACGCCTGTTGGAGTTCTATATTTAAGAGATGAGGAATTATGTATATTATTTACATTATTTACTTTCGACGGATATTTGTCCTCATCTTGTTTGTTGCTAACACAACGTTTCGGCTGATATACTTTAGGAATGAGAAGCCAGGTTCGAAGTTTCCCCAAGAAACCTGATGAAGGCTGGAGGGTATATTAGCCGAAACGTTGTGTCAACAACAAACAAGATGAGGACAAATATCCGTCGAATGTAAATAATGTAAATAATGTAAATAATGTAAAAACACCTTTTGGCTATACAACAGAGGGGGGAAAATTTTGTACATACAGAAATGCAAATATATAAATAACGAAAGGGTATTTTGACTATCGGAATAACGTAACGTTATGAAATAATAATGCAAGTACAATAGAAAATGAATTATACATACACAATGAACAAACGCCTTTCGGCTATACAGCAAAAGGAAAATAGGCGATAGCACGACAAACGACAAACAGGACAAAAACAAGATACACTGATCATTCGAAATCGATTTACTCATTAGCCAAAGTCCAGAAAGTCCTTGTACATACACAAACACACACACACACACACACCACACACACACACACACACACGGACACACACACACACACACACACACACACATATATATATATATATATATATACATATATTTGTACATATGCATATATATACATATATACATATATACATATATATGTACATATGCATATTTATATACATATATATACATATATGTATATAGACATATAGATATACATATATATACACATATACATATATATACCTATACATACATATATATATGCATATATATATATATATATATACATATATATATATATATATATATATATATATATATATATACATATATATATACAAATATGGAGATATATATTCATATATATACATATACATTCATATATATATGCATATAAATACAGTATTATACATCCATCACGATTGATCTTACCTATTGTTTCGCGCTAGGAATACAACGGATTGTTAGGTAACAATAGACACATACACACAAATACATATCTTTAATTACATTTTTTATATATGTATATTATCAATTCAAATAAAGAAATAAAAACGGAGAACATGGGGACGTGCATAAGAAATGTATTAGCTTGTCGCTCGGTGAAGGGAGAGAGTTTGACGTTTCGAGCATAGCTCTTCGTCGGAAATGTGAAAGAGAAAAGTCCAAAGAAGGATAAGAAATCGCCAACGGCACACATATATGTATACACACATATATGCATATACACACACACCTTTCTTTCGGAATAAATATAAATCTCAGAATTTCTTTGACTACTTCTCAAACTGAGCTTAGTTCCTTTAAATGTTCTTTGTTCGCAACCATAAATCTCACGAATTAAACAAACTCTCTCTCTCTCTCTCTCTCTCTCTCTCTCTCTCTCTCTCTCTCTCTCTCTCTCTCTCTCTCTCTCTCTCTCTCTCTCTCTCTCTCCTTCACTCACTTCCATTATGTAGCTGCATCCAGTCAACAGAAGTAATTATAATAAGGTGGTAGTCTGGTAGAAACGTTAGCACGCCGGGCGAAATGCTTAGCGGTATTTCGTCTGCCGTTACGTTCTGGGTTCAAATTCCGCCGAGGTCGACTTTGCCTTTCATCCTTTCGGGGTCGATAAAGTAGTACCAGTTACGTACTGGGGTCGATGTAATCGACTTAATCCTTTTGTCTGTCCTTGTTTATCCTCTCTATGTTTAGCCCCTTGTGTGCAATATAGAAATAAGAAGTAATTATACATAATATTAAAAGAATAGACTCGATTTCTTTTGTTTTCACTACTTTAACCTCAACTTATGTTGTAGTGGCTTTCTGACGCACATGTATACTGGCGCACACATGCACACGCACACACGCACACGCACACAGACATAAGTCTATAATCATATGTGCGTACTTGTGTACACACACACACACGTCTATAATCATATGCGCGTACTTCTGTGTATTTTGCCAGTATGTCTCTCTTTATAAGTCTACGTATCGGAAATGAGGAAAGACAGACAGTCAGAAAAGCGATATTTTCAAAACAATTTTATCTTTGATAAACGACATCAACATAACTGTATTGAAATAGTGACAGAAGCTTGGCCTCACACCAAAATATCAGGAAATAGTTTCCAAACGGTTTAGAAATGATACGGCAATCAATTAAATAGTGATATGTGAAATACGGTATACAAATATAATGTTGATGTTGTTGTTGTTGTTGTTGTTGTTGCTACCAGTATTATCAGTAGTAGTAGTAGTAGTAGTAGTAGTAGTAGTAGTAGTAGTAGTAGTAGCTGTATATTTGGACATTTAGAGTTAGTTATGAGACTAGAACAGCTCAATTCCATTACATAGTGTCTAAACATTAAACCAGCCGATATGTTTCTCTCTAAGTTATATTTAAGATATCTTGTGATCCTTTACTTGTCTGTGATTCGTTATAATTATTTGTTGTCGCCGATGCTGCTAACGTTCACCTCTATTCAAATAGACTTGTGATCAATGATTTGAAACTGTGGCCTCCCAAGTCTTTAATCAGATATAGTTCGTCTTACACTACGTAATCCAATATTCATTTATTTTTTTAAACAAGGTATGGTGTGGTCGGAGAGATTTGGCTGATA
>NC_068988.1:65563124-65564431 GCF_001194135.2 Octopus bimaculoides | reverse complement strand
ATCATCAGTGTATTCTTGGCGATTTAACAAGAGTTTTGACTGTTATTTCAAGCAAGTTGACATACTTAGTATGTCCTTTGATTAATTTTAATCCCTCGGCTATTTAATGCTATTTTTGGCCTGCTATCGCCTGTGTCATTGATTCTGTTATTAAGAGGAAGGGCGAATGTACGGATTGGTGCGCTTACGCGAACACTATAGACTTTTCTACTCCCTTACTTTACTCCCTCCCCTTTATTAGCGGTCCATAGCTCTTTTGTCTTAATAACGGTCGATCACACAGTAATTTCCCTTTGTTTAACGGTCATTTTTCACAGGAATTTTCAATGGCCTGATAACTGAAGAGATGTTGACGTGGGTTCCCACCCCGGCATCCGAAACTCGGAGTTTTATCATGGCTACCGAATAAGTGTCACACACACACACAAAAGGGGCACAGGAAGCAGCTGATAGAAATGACGCCAAGGGTTCGTACTCTAATGTTAAGGAGTTATATGGCCCAAAATCTTCTTCAATAGCTCCAGTGAGAACAGCAAATGGACGTTTCCTTCTGACTGATACCGCTTCTATTCATATATATATATATATATATATATATAACATATATTTATAAATACATGTATATATATATATTTATATATAACATATATTTATAAACACATATATTTATATATAACATATATTCATAAATATATATATATATATATAACAAATGTATTTATAAGTACTTATATATACATATGTAACATATATATTTATAAATACTTGTGTGTGTGTGTGTGTGTGTGTGTGTGTGTATGTGTGTGTGTGTGTGTGTGTGTGTGTGTATGTGTGTGTCTGTGTGTCTGTGTGTCTGTGTGTGTACGTGTGCACATATAGTGTACCTACTGCCTGTGAAGTCATTGTGCATTCTCAGAGATTAGATAACACGCTTAGATGAATTTATATTTTGACTGGGTAGCTTTTATTATGTATATGCATCAATCTTTATATGACTTGACTCAACATTGCTATATTGCAACGAGTCTTTAACAAATATTTGCACGGATAAGCCTGAATAATATATGAACAAAAGGATCCCGTATTTGAGCTCTCGTTGGAGCAACTCAGTGATGAGTCAGCTAAGAGGATTAGAGAGATTTGATGTTGTAGTAGTAGTTAACTTCAGTTAAGCAGGATTGTTAGTGTGAATACAGAACGGCAGATCTTCGTTTATTTGTCTCATTTAATTTTTCTGTAATCTTTCTCTCTGTCTCTTTCTCGCTCTCTCTCTCTCTCTCTCTCTCTCTCTCTCTCTCTATATATAT
>NC_068988.1:65559279-65562460 GCF_001194135.2 Octopus bimaculoides | reverse complement strand
ATTGAGCGAAAACACCTAAAGCTCCACGAGGGTCCGGCAGGGGATGGTGGCGAATCTTGCTGTACTCTTCCACCACAACTTTCTCTCACTCTTACTTCCTGTTTCTGTTGTACCTGTATTTCAAAGGGCCAGCCTTGTCACACTCTGTGTCACGCTGAACCTCCGCCGAAAACTACATTAAGGTTATACGTGTCTGTGGAGTGCTCAGCCACTTGCACGTTAATTTCACGAGCAGGCTGTTCCGTTGATCGGATCAACTGGAACCCTCGACGTCATAAGCGACGGAGTGCCAACAAAAACTGCGGGATAGAAGACATGCACCCAACACCAGAGCTGACGACACCTCCGAAAGGAGGGGCCCCGCCACGTCAAAACGGTAGAGGAGTAGGGGCCGAAACCGGACGTGGTTCCTCCTGATGATGTCTTCAGCTAACTGGATCCTATAAAGGAGCTGTTGTGGTAGCAGACCACGAAACATGGCTGAAATTCCTCCCTGCATTTACCAATTAGTTCAAAGTTTTAAACACTTTGGGCAATCGTTATTATAAGTTCCGTCTGCGCGCAAGCCAGTAGTACTTGCTGTTGCCTGATTAATGAATAAGTAGAAGCATTTTTGGTAAGCATAAATAATCTATCAAAAGTACTTTTTATGTAATGTTTTTTGGATGTAATTATTTTTGTTTGTAACCATTTTTGTACATAATTATTTGTTCTAAGGAAAATATATGTCTGAAGTTGAAATTTTCGAGATTTCTATGATGTGTGAAATTTTTAAGACTGTGTTAATTGGTAATTTCAAATTACCTTTAGCCTTTATATTTATACATTTTCTTGTAATTCTAAATAAATATGCAACAGATAAATCAGAATCAATTCAAACAAAAATGAGTTGGTTCAGTAAGGGAATGGAGTGCAAAACATTTCTTGTTCTGCATTTTAGCGTTCTGATCAGGCTGATTGAGCTTGAGAATTATATTACAATTAAACATACTCTTAAGCATCTGCCACCTATAGACATATAGACACATTCTCGTTAAATATAAAAATCTAATATATTTCGCCATTACTAGCCTTTAATCAATACATATTCAATATTTTGTCCATACACAGATAATTACTCATGCTCTCAAATTGTGTATGCAATGCTGAACTGCACATTTATGAGGTCAGCTGCATTAAACAAGGCCTAGATATAGAGAGTAAACATTGATCGCTGTGTTGAGAGTAAACGTAAACATCGCTAGATAATATATAGTTCCTTCTTCAAGATATTAAACATAAAACAGGTACGCAACTGCATACTATTAAGAACTCATTTCATATAAACAATATGATAACTTATACAAAGAATCGAAAGTCAAATATTAAATGATATAAAAGTAAGTAAATGAATCACCGATAATAAAAGACCGTTAAATAAAATCACAGTTGATTGTACAGCATCTCACACCGAAGATCAACCACATATGTGGTCTGGCCGCTAGGGTCTTGTATTCTTTACGGAAGACCCGCTAGCGCCACTGCTCTATCTCCTGGAAGATGAAGTGCCGTATCTACAATGTATCTGTCCTCTCCATTCTCCTCTATGGATAAAAAATGTGGCCCCTCTCAAAGATATTGACGGCTTCAATTGCAGGGCTTTGAGAACCATCTAGTACAGTGCCCTGCAACCGGTATGCCGCGACACACTGATGTGAAACGAGACTACGCTAGGTGTGCCGCAGTGTAACCTGGATATAATTTTTTTCCCTATACTTTTAGTTATATTTTTAGTTCAGGTGTGCCGCCTAATTTTGAAATGAATATAAGTGTATCTCATGTGAAAAAAGGTTGCGGAGCACGAATCTAGAACATCAGATGGTAACATCACTTTTCCAACAAAGAACTGCGTGTGTGCACGCATCATTCCCCGGCCTCCCTCCTCATAAGTATCCGTTGCATGCGCTGGTACGGATATGTCCTCCGTCTCTCGCCAGATCATCTTATAACTGCGGGCTGGATAGGCCTCAGGTTAGGCCTCGCGATTGTAGAAGATCTCTAGACGCTCGACGAGAATTTGAAAATGCAAAGAGGCTGACACAAGGCGATGGAGAGCACTGGTGGGCCTGGTGGACTCTACGCATGATGACGCCTCTGAGACCACTAATTTGGAATGAAGCCAGCGTCATCAACCAAGAAGCCATATATATATATATATACATGGTAAGTAGTTTGCTTACCAACCACATGGTTCTGGGCTCAGTCCTACTGCGTAGTACATTGGGCAAGTGTCTTCTGCTATACCCTCGGGCCGGCCAAAGACTTCAGAGTCGATTTGGTTGACGGAAACTGAATGAAGCCCGTCGTATATATATATATATATACATATATGGTGTGGTATGTTTGTGTGTCTGTGTTTTTCCCCCACCTTGGCTTGGCAACCGATGATGGTGTGTCTACGTCTCCGTAACGTAGTAGTTCGGCAAAAGAGACCGATAGAATAAGTACTAGGCTTATAAAAGAATAAGTCCTCTGGGTTCGATTTGTTCGACTAAAGGCGGTGCTCCAGCCTGGCCGCAGTCAAATGACTGAAACAAATAAAAGAATAAAAGAATGTGTGTGTGTATTTTTAAGAAAGAGGTAATGATAAATATCTATCGCATTTTCTCAATTACATTCAATTACTTTCTTCGTGCTTTTTCAATCGATTTATCTATGCAGGGCACCAAATATTTCAACTGTTTCTGCCTACACTACACCTTCTGTGCGCCTAAAGCAAAGGATGTATCTTTATTTTATTGTCGTAAACGTGTGAATCCTACAAAGGCATGTTCGGCGTCTGTGGCCCGAAGACGTTTCAACCATCAATAGCGATAAGCTGTGTATTTCAATGACTACACAGCGTATGTTTAAATTATTGAACACTGGTTTGTACGGAGGCTACTCACGTCAGTACACTGAAGTTGCTTCACCATAATACATTTGTATCAAGTGACGCTGATATAAATTATTTTAGATTTACTTCAGAAAACTTTCTAACGGCATAGCATTAAAGAGAAAGAGAAACTGTCGTCGTTAAAGATTATTCAGATGTCTAGATAGGATTCTTTTAAAATTTACTGTATTATTCATTAGCACAATATGCGTCTATGCACGTGTGTGGGTATGTCTGCATATATATATATATATATATATATATATA
>NC_068988.1:65556963-65558707 GCF_001194135.2 Octopus bimaculoides | reverse complement strand
GTGTGTGTGTGTGTGTGTGTGTGTGTGTGTGTGTGTGTGTGTGTGTGTGTGGAAAGTACGCTGTAAAATTATTAATTAATCTCACAAGACAAAACACTTGTAGCATCTATAGACTAAAATAATTGAGGTTGTTCTAACTACACTAAACGTTAATTATTCAAACGCGTCTAGAGAGGCTAATTCCTTCACTAGATATTCGAACTTCAAAAATTGTATATAGCATGTTTGGACATATGTTTTTATTCACATACATACACTTACACATACATCTATACATTTTCGTTTGTTGACTTACGTGAGAGATAACGAGGACTTATTCATGGATGTGTCCGAAAATGGCTGACAAATCCTTTTTTAGGGAATGCGGTCATGGCTCTGGACTTTATTTCTTATTTTTCTGCTCAGTTCGTTTGCTCCTGGTTTTCTCAGACTCTATACCGAATTTCCTGAAGAAACTACGTAGATATTTCAGCAGCAACGTATTCCATGATTTCAGATTAATAATGAAATTTTTTAGAGGGGTCTTGAAACTGTTACTGTAACCATTGCGCTGTTCATCGACCAAATACTCCTTTCCCTCTGCCAACATTAGTTGTCCATTCTGACAATGTGACCGAACCAATGAGATCAGCATAAGAGAGTGCGATTCTTGGCAACACCACGTAATTGAGAATCTGTGTCTGGTTCTTTTCCTGCTTGGAAATGTAGTGTTTTGCTATTAACAGTTAACAATTCACTGTTAGTCAGCAAAGTTACCATGACAGAGACAGCTGTCATATTTCTCTCTCCTTAATAATAATTTTATTTGCAGTTTTTATTTTCTCCTCGTAAATAAATCCATTAAACCCATTACTTATTTATACTGATGCGACCACCGAAAATACAATTAGCGTCAACTGGAGAAGTGCAGAAGTGTCGAAGTCACTACGCACCGAGAAGAGGCATCGAGGAAGGAATTAGAAATGCTGTTTGTTTTTGTCGGGACGACAAAGAACTAGGGAAGGGGTAGTGACCACCGAAAATACAATTAGCGTTATATCCCTATCTCCCGGGCTGTGTTTTGAACCCGTTCTCTGGTCAGTTGGGGACAATGGCATTTCCTTTGTCTTGTCAGCAACCACAGCTATGTTTAGCGTAGCTGCCCCTTTCCGGTCAGCGAAAGTTCAAAAAAGGCAAGATAGGAATCGTACTGAACTGACCTAGCTTTGGGAGGGGGTAAAGTAACACTATGAGCTATGGTATTTGGGATGAATAGGAGAACAGGAATTGGCGGGAAGCAGTCGGCCGAAGCAGTTAGCCGAGGATTTGGGGCAGTCGTCTGAAGCAGTTGTACAGAGATGAAGTGAAGATGAGAAAGAGATAGCCTATACTCAGAAAGGAAC
Source organism: Octopus bimaculoides (assembly GCF_001194135.2). Taxonomy (NCBI): domain Eukaryota; kingdom Metazoa; phylum Mollusca; class Cephalopoda; order Octopoda; family Octopodidae; genus Octopus; species Octopus bimaculoides. The sequence continues at coordinate 65,557,325 of NC_068988.1, read as the reverse complement.
CAGTCAGCCGATAGGGACTGAGGCAATGAGAGAGAGAGACAGAGAGGGGGAACTGTTGAAGCAGGCAAAAAGGGAAGTACTTGGTTACTTGGATATAGTGAGTTTTGTGAAAGAAAGGAATTGAGTACAGCAAAGGTTTGTTACAAATATTCTTCCAAGAAATGTATTTGTTTGATGTTTAAAGAAAAAGACTGTTAACTGTGATGTGTAACTGAAAGGAGAAAACGAAGAAAAGAAAGAACAGAAAGAACTTTTGATGGACTTAATGATTGCAAACCCTTGATTATGTTCACGCAATGTCACACCATTATATGCTATTGAACTGTTATGTAATGTTTTGAAATGTATTCTCATGTTTATGT
>NC_068988.1:65550491-65556267 GCF_001194135.2 Octopus bimaculoides | reverse complement strand
TATATATATATATATATATATATGCATATATCTGTGTGTGTGTATTTGTGTCTGTGTTTGTTCCCCATCACCAACACCACTTGACAAGACAATCAGTGTTGTGTTTTCAAAAAGAGACCGATAGAATAAGTACCAGGCCTTAAAAAAAGAAGCCTGGGGTCAAGTTGTTCGACTAAAACCCTTCCATGCTGTGCCCCAGCATGGATGCAGTTAAATGACTGAAACAAGTAAGAGATAAAAGATACATGATACTGCTCAGCGTAGCAAAATTGATCGCCGTAAATGCATAGCAAATAGCAAATTCGACAGCCCTGTTGATTTTGCTCTCGAAAAAATTACTGAAAACATGACCTACGGCTAAAACAGAATAATGACAATAACACTAAAATAGCACTACCGCCATTACAGGAAGATGTAGCTGCTTTCGAACTAACAGCTCAAAACACAAATCACAATAAGATTTAAGGAGAACTTCATTATTTACATTGACAAGCCACTGAATAGAAGAAAGATTATGACGTTAATCAATAGCAAACCTATTGACTTGATGTATGTAATCGATTCAAGTAGCTAAATAATACCTAGCACAAACTGAAGCTCCCAGATTTTAGACATGGAATTCCTGATGTATTATATTGGAATTGCCATTTGCCTATACATGGCAGTGACAGATCGATTGGAATTATAAATGACAACCAAAATGGATTTTATCTTTCGAAAAGAACATTGGCATACTGCTAGAAAATTATCAGACAATTGAATAATACTATCTGACAGAAAGTGAATCATTAATTGATGGAGCATCAGCTGCGATATAATAATAAACTATCCAAAATATACGGAAACTTCAGACCAGAGACACTCATATGGTAAATTAATTACATATGAACACCAACTTAAATACGTAATTCAAAACATTTTTCCGTCCTAAGAAATTACAAGTTTGCATTACGTCCGTAAATTTTTATATCATAACATGAAAGTACATACCATCAAGTTTTTTTAAAACTTCTAGGATGAAAGGATATCATTCTGGAATCGTCTCATCTGGAACGTAATCGAACAGTACAACTACCATGATTAAATGAACTCCAGAGTGAATGTTGTGAAAAAATCTCCTCTAAAACACATCACCTAACAGATGTTGCAAAAGTACCCTCTGGAAACTCACTTGGAAGACAACTGCTAGGTAGATATTGGTACACGAAACTCACATTCTTCAGGAAATATATATTCAAATGCACGAAAGGCGGTGAGCAGCATTTCATCTATCGCTATGTTCTGAGTTCAAATTCCGCCGAGGTCGCCTTTGCCTTTCATCCATCGATAAAATAAGTACTAGTTGAGCACTAGGACTGACAGAATCGATTAGCCTTCTCCTACTAAATTTCAGGCTTTGTGCCTATAGTAGAAAGAATTATCATTATTAAGAGGACGGTGAGCTGGTCAAAGTCATTGATGAATCAGATAAAACAGCGTCATTTCGTCCAGTCATTTAAGTTCTGAGTTCACATTCTACCGAGGTTAACTTAGCCTTTCGTCCTTTCGAATTCGATAAAATAAGTACTAGTTGAGCACTGGGGTCGATATGATCGTTCGACTTACCCCCTACACCGAAATTACTGGTCTTGTGTCAAAATTTCAAGTCAAAATATTCAAACGAATACAAAAATAAATGTGATATCAGTCATACAATCTCGGCATACTGGTACTTTCTTTTTCAACATCAAAATTTCAAGTTAAATTTGTACAGGGAAATTTTCAACTTAAAAGCTATCCCAATTTTTTTTTTTTTTTTTGCTTTTGCTTGACCGGTACATGACCTTCAACGGGAAAATTAATGATTAAAAAAAAAGGCATTCTAGACAGACCACCGTAGTATATCTCAGAGAACACTATCTACTTTGTCCTTTTAAGATGGCAGGGAAATTTATCTGTTATTTGAACACAGGAAGACCGATCAAGTAAACACGCCAATATGTTTCTGAGTTCGAGGGCGGCGAGCTGGCAGAATCTTTAGCACGCCAGGCAAAATGCTTAGCAGCATTCCGCCCGTCTTTACGTTCAGAGTTCAAATTCTGCCGCGGTCGACTTTGCTTTTCATCCTTCTGGAGTCGATAAAATAAGTACCGGTTGAACACCGGTGTCGATGAAATCGACTTGCCCCCTACCCTGAAATTGCTGGACTTGTGCCAAAATTTTATACGAACATATTTTTCGAAATCAAATCAGTCCCACTTTAGATTTAAAGTGCATTACTGCACCCAGTTATTAGAAACTGAAGTTCTGTGAGGTCTTTGTTGTTTTTTTTATCTCCTATCCGCCACTAATCGCTATTAAACCTCTCTTTTCACGTCAGCTAAGTATTCTTTTTATAAACAATTCTATATGAAGCTATTCAAAGAGGAATACACCTTGCCTTTTGCAAGGAACTCGCTGGGGTTTCAACTTCCATTTTATGGCTTTCAACGTCATCAATTGATTATATAAGTAACTTTCTAAAAACTGACTGTAGATTATATATTTTGTATCCAAATATTCGAGACTTATATATTTACATCTACATTTATTGCGTTAAAAGTTTTCTGTTTTATTCATATCGTTTTTAACTAAGAAACAAGAATTTCGGCGTAACAATGATTATTATTATTGGACAGGTATCTAAGTGTACCAATTACATTTCTATTTTGTTACATTTGCATAAACTAATAATACAGCACTTATTGTCTTTCGTTCGTCAATCATGGGAGAAATGTAAATGTTCACATCACGAAACCTCGAATGATAATTAGAGCTACGGCCATATTTCTTAAATTATATACAGTGAAAGTGAAGTCAGTTTTCAACGGAAACAAAGTTGTAAATGCATATAAATATGTATGTGTGTATGTGTGTGTGTGTGTGTGTGTGTGTGTAGATATAAGGGTAAAAATTGTTAAATAATTATTTACCAGTGGCAAGCATGCGTTATAAGAGTCAGAAAACATAAATTTCTTTAAATATAATAGTGTATGAAACATACACGAAGAGAAAATATAGTAAACCTTTTACTTATAAGTATCGCAATTACTGACCAAATAAATCAACTAATAAGATAATTAATTGACTATTTAATCATCCGTAGCTCATGAGTGAAGTCGCTAATTCAATGCATAAATATAAAACTGCAATACGTGCTGAAAACACAAAGTAAAACACATACGCACTCAGTTCCGTGTTTATATATCATGGATTCACCTCAGAATGCCCTCAAAAAATAGCAGTTAAAATACTAATTCTTCTACTACAATATTAAGAATTAGTATTTTAACTGCTATTTCTAAATTTCGGTATGTGGTGAAGCAACTTTTGCTGATCCCTTAATTATGTTTATATATACATACATACATACATATATATATATATATATATATATATATATATATATATATATATATATATATATATATATATACATATCCACAAGGACATGTATATATGTTAGTGTGAGTGTAGGTGCGTGTATCAAAAATTAAATTATAGGAGAATTAGAATTAGATAGAATTCACTTCAAATTCTTATTATGTCTGTACGTGACGATACTGCAACAAGAATATGTGTCAAGTAGTGTAGGTGTGATGTAGATGACAGCTGAATCTAATACTTTAAAAGAATTTTTGGCTTATCTGAGAATAAATAAATTACCTTCATGTATTTATATAAGGTTATGTCTTCGGGCATAAATATAGACGACTTTTGAAACATGGAAAAATTACAAAAGTTGTTAGTTCGTGGATAAGCTTTATCAAATTCTAACAGTTGGAAAGACAACAGTTCCGAACGTATTTTCAGTGGGAACCAATATTTAAAAAAAAAAACCTCCAATAAGTTTCTCTGTTTATGAGATTTTTTGTTGTTAAATGTACCACACAATTCTAAATTTCCTAGTTTTGTGTTGTCTCAAACTACTGCTATCTAGCACCTTCGGATGGTCTCTACTCAACCGCTACACAACGGCTACTCGACTGCTACTCAGCACTCCTACCACGGCCAGACTACCTCTATTTATATGTCTTGGGAGATTCTATTTCTTCGCCTGGGGGCGTCGACACAACATTTTGTTATTTTTCAATAGCATTAAGGAGGTGCAGGATAGTGTAATACGGTATTGCTAGGGCTTAGAGTAATACAGGAAGATTTGAAGACCTGTATTATCTAAACAACCGTAGCTAGATTTTATGATATTACTATTAAATATATTGGGATGTATAATGTGTAATACGGGAGTTAGTGTTCATTAGTGACAAGAAGAAAATTGTGGTGTTAGTAACGATTTAAAAATATAATTAAATACTTAAGTCTAGAGAATTATCTTTCTGTTTCCAGATATATGAAGCTAATGACGTCTGATCAATTCACTGGGGTGAGAGATTTTAAAGGGTTGAATAAAGGGATAAAAAGTAGTATCTTTTTTTGAAAAAATTCAATGTCATAAACTATAGGCCTTCGAAATGCAGTCAATCCGCCCGATACATTGCTAGCTTATGTGCATATACACATGAATATGTATGTATGTATGTATGTATGTATGTATGTGCCAGGAAAAACATATTCTGAACCAAATATTTTTGTGAATGGAACAAGGTTAGAAGTCGTTGACACCTTTGTTTACCTTGGAAGCACACTGTCAAGAGATGGTGGTCTTGATGCAGAGATATACTATCGAATATGGAAGGGAAGGGTTGTATTTGGTAAGCTCAAAAAGCGAGTATGGACGAATAGTGATATTTCCCTGCAGACAAAAATAAGTGTCTATAAAGCGTGTGCATTGTCTGCACTTCTTTTTTCAAGTGAGACATGGACACTTACAAGCGTGATATAAAAATGCTAGAGAGATTTCATCAAAAGTGCTTCAGACGTATCTTAGGAGGCAAGTGGGAATGTTTCATACCAGACAGAAGTTTTGTGCATGGCACGTTGCAGCTCCATTGAACAACATGTTATCTTGGCTCAAATGAAATAGACTGGACATGTTATTAGAATGAAAGACGAGCGTTTGCCAAAGTGTCTTTTTTTATGGTGAGCTCAACTCTAGTAAGTGACCACAACACAAGCCGAGGAAAAGGTATAAATATTGTGTAAAGGAAAACATGGAGAAAGTAGATATGAACAAAAGTGATTGGGAAAAAATGATGTTATAGATCGGAACAAGTAGAGAGGTTCTGTTAAGACTGGCTGCAATATCTGGGAGAAAAAGATGATTTAGCACTCTGAGCTTAAAAGGGCCTGTCGCAAAGGAACAATTGGAACTGTAATCAACAGTGAACATTGGATATGTTTTATATGTCATCGTGTTTTGTTGTCAAAAGCAGGATACGTGAGTCATATGAAGTCACATGAAAATCGAAATGCCCAGATAGGTAACCATCTTGGACACCAACCACTTCTTACGACTTGAGTCATATGTCACAAAACTTGTAAGACAGTATCTGGACTTAAAAGACATATGCTAGTTCACATAAAACATTCCTTCAGAATCAGGCAAAAATATAGAAGAAACTTGAATAATATATGTCACTTGTATTTTAAACCCTGCCAGTCAGCAGCTGGTCATACAAGTCATCAAAGGGCTCATCAACGGAGTGATTGTGCTGTATGATGGGGTGTGGTGTGTGTGTTGATGGGACGGCTATCATCTATCAAGAGGAAGCGATTATCATGTATGTGTGTATGCATATATATATGTATATATATATCAACATGGCCGCAGCTCTGGGCTGAAACTACAGATATATAT
>NC_068988.1:65545250-65550432 GCF_001194135.2 Octopus bimaculoides | reverse complement strand
GAGAAAGAAAGAGATTTACTTTTCGTAATGACATAAAAATCCAAGGCTGTGCAGATTTTAGAGCATTTATAAATAGATCTTACAACTGTTTCCAGGATATTTCTTATATCCCTTCATCGGAGACGATGTGAGAGGATAGTTAAGCAATAGTTAATTTAGATAAGATACGAAATAGGGAGTGAATTGGAGGAACGAAAATAGATGTGAGATATGTAGAGATATTGTATTTGTAAATCCACTATTTAGGCAGAATGGTATACATATAAGATTCCAATACCTTATGAGTAAAATGCAATAGTCTTTAGAATTGGTCATTCCAAGTATAGAGTTTATACACAGTGTTATTGAATGAAGGGTTTTATTTAAAGTGAGCTAGAAGTAGGGAATGTATTAGTATGGTCAAATGGAAAACAGGAAGAGAGGAATACAGAAAAAAATGGGGAAGAGAAGGAGAAATAAAAAGGAAGAAGAAAATAATAGGAGGAATAAAGTAAAGAAAGAAAAGGAATACAAAGATAGAGATAAGGGAAAGTGTACCAGATAGTGGTCACTTGATATAATTATATATGTGTGTGTGTGTTGCTGATTTTGATATACATATATATATACAAATGTGTGTGTGTGTGTGTGTGTGTTGCTGATTTTGATATACATATATATATATATATATATATATATATATATATATAAGCACGTTCTTTTGAATATACCTTTTTTCTCCAAAGGGTTTTTATATTCCTGTCACAGTCCATCATGTTTTTAGCTTTAGTTTACACATTGTATGTACATGTGTCTGCTTATGTATGCATATTCATGAACTAATAGCAATAATCAGCGAAAGAGAGGCGAAATCCAACGACTTAAATAATCTTTCTACAATAAGCCAGTGAAACTATAGTAATGTAAGTGCAGTACACTACAGTGTGGAGCACACAGAGGTTACTTAAACCCCTGTTATGGACCTTTAAGTGAAACATCCGACTGGTCGAAAACAGGAGACATAAGTCTTATTTCTGCAATATTTATAAGTATATATTACTACAACTTCAATATTATATCCAATTATGCAAACGGTAAATATTGTTCAGATTCACAATAATTTTTTTTTATTTTGTTTTTCTTTTCTTCTCTTTCTCCTGCCTAATGTCTGTTCTATAATAAGTATCCTCACACGAATTGCACTTGTCATATTTATTAATGTTCCTTCTGAAATTGTTCAAAATCGCCCAGTTATCAGAACTTCGTGTAATCTGTTTTTTTAACTATGTTGTTGAACAAACTATTTTGATAATGGGATTCAACCGGAATGATAGATATTGCCCAGGAGGAATATCAACAGAAAGACAAAGTAAATGAGATAGTTTTTCTCGTTGTATGTGACCGATGTATTACGTTCTTGAATGCTACTCAGCGTTCAACTATATTTGATAAAGTCAGCCAGGGTTTATCGAAGAATAAATTAGAATAAAATTGCTGAACTGCTTCAGAGTTGTATTTGTAGCTATAGTTGTTATTGTTGTTGTTGTTGTTGTTGTTGTTGTTCTCCTTCTTCTTCTTCTTCTTTCTTTTACTCCCCTTTTCTTTCCCCTCCTCTGCTTTCCTCTTTTTACCCTTCTGTCTCTTCTTTAGCCTCAGATTCGCCCTGATTGTCCACACTAATAGATAGTCAGGCGTACAACTTGTCCGATTTTAAACTGGCAGAGTGAAATTTGTGGGAGCTTTACATGTTATTTATACCTAGTCAAGCATAGGCTTCCCCATTGGTTGACTAGAGAACATCCTGAAGATTTATCACAATTTACATACACAGTTTATGGATCATATCACCACACAATAGCTCCACGAAAAATATCAAAAGTGATGGCAATAAAATCATCAATATAAAATAGCACCAAAAATATATATGGGTCCATCACAAAAGAAAAACTATGAAATATGAAACAAAAAGCAGACACAATACCTTTAAATTTTTACCCTCTCGTTTTAACTAAGGGAATACGTATTTGCTTTTATAGTCGCAATATATGCTGTGTCTAAGAAAGTCAAGATTGTCACGTTGGGGAATGTCTTTGATCAGATAACTGATGTTAAATAACAACAATAGGAATGAAATAAGAATGAAGAAGCAACGAAAGCCAAAGTTAACAATATGGTCTTACGTATTTTTAAAAGAAGTCATGGATCGATTACTTTTTATCAAATGTACGTTTATTCGGGGATAACCTCGGGCTAAAAAAACAGCGCAACAATAACAACTTGCTACGGATGTTGATAAGGACAATAATATTTCTACAATAACTTTATCAGAAAAAAAAGGAGAAGCGATTGTTGTATGATGTTGTGGATTATATAACTAAAGGGAACAACAATTATTTAAGAATGGAGGTTTTATGAATAGAGGAACGATTGGGAGCGATTTTGTTTTTATAAAGGGAGCAAGAATTGTTGAAGAATGGGAGGTTTATCTAAATAAAGGGATTGGTTATTGCTGAAGAATAAAGGGACTAACGATTGTCGAAGGATATTTATCATAAATAGCATCGATATCAATAATGGCCATTACTAGAACTGCTATTATCGTTTTTAGAATCGAACGTTCCAAAACAATTAATTGATTTTAATCAAAGAGTTGCTATCAGTTTCTTCCTCTTTATTCCGCCTCACGAGAGCCAGCTGCACTTTTCGTCTCTCTCATTCATCGACCACTGAATATTTGAAACACTTTATTATCTTATTTGTGGAACAGAAGAAAAAAGCGCAAAGCGAAATAATGAAAGATTTAAGTAGGAAAGATGAAGATAAAAGACAAAGACGAAAATAGATTTGTTTGTACGATATGTATTTTTATGTATGTGCTTATCGTTATGTATCATTGTTTAAAGTGTGTGTGTGTGTGTGTGTGTGTTTATCTGTATGCGTGTCTTTCTATAAGTATTCTATTTTATCCTTATATCATGTTTCCTGAGTAAATATCAGAAAATATATCTGAAGAAAAACAAGCATGAAAAACAATGCCAAGCAATAAAAATAACGAAGTTATGGATGTGTATAAATAAGATATTTCTTAAATTAAAATCTAGCGTATTTTGGGGGCCTTAATAATGTGTCGTTTATAAGTTGTTTTTTTTCTCAATAAAACGGAGGGAGATATCGCTTTGGTGCTTTATCAAGCAAATAAGTAATAATCCTGAAAAGACTTTCTATATTCCCTCGGGGATAAAACATAAATGGATTTCCGTCATTTTCGACGATGAATATTCAGTTGTTCAAGCAAATGTATAAGCAATTTAGTATTACTCTACGGATGCTTGTAATTATGTGACACGATGCATGACATGGCTACACATTTGAATTACAAGTACATTTCATGCCACAGGCTTCCATTAAGTTTCCATCTACTCAGTTTCACTCATAAGGTTTGGGTCGACCCGAGGCTATCGTAAAAGTCTTTTACCCAAGAAGCCATGCAGTGGGATCGGTGCGAAGCGAACTTCATCATTTAACCATTCTGCACCCAACAGTGATGATAATGCTACCCATTAATGTAATGTATTATAAAGTCGACAAAAACAGTCATTAGTAACGTGCTAACAGACATTGTACTAGTTTAAGTGTCTTGGCCAGCTCTGAGAAACGCTGTCACAAATGGCATCAAGGAAAAGTAGGAAAGGTCAAAATATCTGTAACAGAGTAAAAACTGCGAAAGGCTTGCAAAAGCCAAGTGGTGCTATTAAATCATGTGACGTCAAACAATCATTACCAATTACAGGTACATCTCATCGGATATGTATCACACAATTTCTATCAATCCTGTTTAATTCATATGTCTTGGGCTGAGCAAATGCATGCTGGAAATTCATGCCTATTTTACTGTACTGTAAATAGGACTAAACTAATATTCATGTGATTGTGAAGAACACTTCTTAATTGTACGGTCATGTTTATGATCTTCAACTCTTCAGGTGTAATCATACTCGCTGGTTTAAACAACTACTTAGAAAAACACAAACCATCAAGGAAACCCTTATTTGAACGCATATCTAGGAGGAAATAGAAAAATTTAGAGCCCACATCCATTTGTCTTAAAATGATAGAGAAGTTGGGGATAATGACCTTTTGTTGTAAGTCTGTTCCATCAGCATAAATTGGAGCGAAACAACAACACTAACAACAACAACTAGAATATTTACTCACATCTGCACTCATAAACATATAACTTTAATGTTTACTTTCCACCATGAAACTTTTAAATGATTACAATAAGATTTATTCTAATTCTAATTCTAATTTCACATTAGCATATTAGGGTTTAATCCCAGGCGGTGAGATGGCAGGATCGTTAGCAGACCGGACAAAATGCTTCGAGGTATTTCGTCCGTTTTGACAGTCTGATCTCAGATTCTGATGAGGTTGACTTTGCCTTTCATCCTTTCAAGCCGATAAAATAAGTACCAGTTGAATCGACTTACTACCACCCTAAAATTGCTGACCTTGCGCCAAAGTTTGAAGCCAATTTAGGGTTTAATCTGAAGGCAGTAAGCTAGCAGGATCGTTAGCACACAGGGCAGAATACTTAGCAGCATTTCGTCCGCCTTTACGTTCAGAGTTCAAATTCTGCCGAGGTTTACTTTGCCCTTCATCCTTTCGCGGTCGATAAAATAATTACCAGTTGAGCACTGGTGTCGATGTAATCGACTTTCCCCCCTCCCCGACAACTGCTGGCCTTGTGCCAAAATTTGAAGTCAATATTGGGATTTAATCTAATTTCTTTATTATGCTCAATCAAACAAACAAACCAAACTTATTAAATTTTCAAGAATATTTCAAATATTGTACAGGAGTCCCTTTCTCTCAGATATACATTACTTTAATTATAGTGGGGAATTTTCTTGAATAAATTGTTCACTTGCTCAATTTATATACTTTCTGTTAACAATATTATTTGTACCGATAAAGCGGCAACAATTCGAAAATATACGTTAAACTGAGTGACAGATATGTGAATGTAATTGACGAATATGCTTTCAAAAAAGGAGTTCTGATCAACAGAATTCACAATGTAGGATAAAATAGTAGATTTTCTAACTTTTGTTACATTACATTTTCAGGTAAGGCATATACCAAAGATTCAGAAACCGTCTGTTATATATATTTATATATATATATATATATATATATATAT
>NC_068988.1:65540083-65544482 GCF_001194135.2 Octopus bimaculoides | reverse complement strand
TATATATATATATATATATATATATCACTACATTATAAAAGCTCATTGGAATCAGAATGTTGCTATTGAGACGATACACTTTCGACATTCTGCTAAGCTGGAGTCATTTAATGAACAAATGATTAAATTACTAATTGTCTTTGACTGTACACAGAATAAAATTTGCAAATATTGAAATTTTGGTAGTGAATCAATCCTGGCATATCACTGCTACCTGTACTGTCGATACCAGAGAGTTGTGATTCTAAGTCAACTACATAGAAAGTTCGTTCTCTATAGTTCCTTGCATTTTAAAGAAGTATAAAGTATTTGAGTCGACGATGAAGCTTGTGACAAGTTATGCTATTTATTAGAATAGCAACCACATCTTCCTCACATCACACTCTGCCTAGAACAAGATACTGGATAATTCAGTCCTAGATATCATATACCTGAGCAAAGAAAGACAGGATGGGCATAGCTGGAATGCGAATGATCATAATTCTGCAGGGTATTAAATAATAGCAATATAGAGCTTATGATATCACTCAAAAGAAGGCAATACCAAAATTATGTTAACATTCTTCGTTGTCCAAACTTTTATGTTAGTAAAATGTAATTTATCACATAAAAGAAAAAATACTTTATAGATATATGCGCGGGAGTGGCTGTGTGGTAAGTAGCTTGCTTACCAACCACATGGTTCCGGGTTCAGTCCCACTGTGTAGCACCTGGGCAAGTGTCTTCTACTATAGACTCGGGCCGACCAGAGCCTTGTGAGTGGATTTGGTAGACGAAAATTGAAAGAAGCCCGTCGTATATATGTATATATATATATATATATATATATATATATATATATATATATATATATATATATGTGTGTGTGTGTGTGTTTGTGTGTCTGTGTGTGTGTCCCCAACATTGCTTCACAACCGATGCTGGTGTGTTTACGTCCCAGTAACTTAGCGGTTCGGCAAAAGAGACCGATAGATTAAGTACTAGGCCTACAAAGAATAAGTCCTGGGATCGATTTTCTCGACTACAGGTGGTGCTCCAGCATGGCCGCAGTCAAATGACTGAAACAAGTAAATGAGGAAAAGAGTAAAAGAGTATATGTGAGTGTTTGTCCATACTTACATACAATCGTTATACACAGAGCTTGTGAGTTGGTAGAGTCATGAGAACGGAGGATAGAATACCTCGCAGTATTCTTTGAGGCTCTATATGCTGAGCCAAATCTCATTGGGGTTAACTACATCTTTCATCCTTTCATGGTCAATAAAGTTCTAGTCTTCTGCAAGAAATCGACCGTGTTTAAAACTAGGGAAGGACGACCTACGCCATATTATCAAAATGTTACAATGAAGTTACTGCGACCGTATCAAACGTTTTAAGCCTTCCATTCAACCAAACACAATGTTACTAACTTTGTTTTATGTGATTATTAAGTATCAATCACTGACATGGAAGTTGTTTATTTTTTTGCCTCGAATTCACGTGATTTTCTATGTAATTTCACTGTGCAGCAATTTAGGCAATTATTTTACTCGATAAACTTGGGTATCTCAACTTTCAAGATGAAATTCGATACACAGAATCTATAAACAGTCGTGTTGGTTGAGCTGTGTATATAATTGGTTTCAAATTTTGGTACAAGGCCAGTAATTTTGGGAAAGGGGATAAATCAATTACATAGACCCCCAGTGCTCAAATAGTTCTTATTTTATCGACTTCGAAAGGATGCAAGGCAAAGTTGATCACAGCGGAATTTGTGCTCCGAACGAACGTATAGACAGACGAAACGCCGCTAAGCATTTTGTTTGGCGTGGTAACGATTCTGCATGATTGCCGCCTTCGGGTTGTATATGTTAGTGATTTGAAGACTCACTTCAATCACATGGTTGAAACATCGTCCCTGCTTGTTGAGTATCTTTAGCAGAGTCTACCCAATTGCAAACAGCCGAGCAAAGTCGCTAGTTTGAGAACATCTTCCCCCTCTCTATTTTCCTCCAACGATCCCACTATTAGTCTCAAAAGGCAAGCCATGTGTCAATAGCACTGTTAATAAAATAAACTATTAAATATTTATTTTTTATGTAATTCATGAGAGAACGTCAAATAAAGATGCAAATTTTCCTTAATGCCCTCTCAGGAAAACTCTATTAGACGTAATTAAGATGACTCATCCTGAAAAAATGTTTAATAAGCAATCGGAATAGAATAGAATTAAGATGTATGCCACAACAAGAGGTTTATGATGAAAGCAAATAAGGCAAATTATGTAAATTAATATCTGGTGTTTGTATTTTTCCATGATGGAATCGTTTTAATAATTAATTTATTTAAAATGATTAGAATACTTTCTTCATGTTTAAAGATATTAGTTCAAGTACAGGCAAGATTAAGATATTTATTCTTTATTAGAAATAGAGAAAGGAAACTATGTTATAAGCTTTATCGAAAACTGCAAACGTGATATGTTAATTGAAGTTCGTTTAAATTGGTCATTAAAGAAAATACAAGAAAAAATATTGTACACATTCATATATTTCTTTACTATGTTTTTAGCTTGTTTTCGATTCAGGGAAATAAATAATAAATTTATGCGAAATACTTGTCGTAGGAGAAAAAGCTGAATTTTTAGAATAAAACGCTGTATGGAGTTAACTGAACGTGAATTAAGATTAATATTTGGCATGGAAAATTCTTTACATACAAATTGTTTCCTGATGATAATCATTTTCCATTATAGATGCAAAACCTGATATTTTGGGGGAAAAGTCTAGTCAATTTCATTGACCACCGAAATGATAAAAGGCATAGTCGACCTCGGCGGAATTTGAACTGTTATATTCATGTGCGTCTTTTCTTCGGGTTTTTGACTGTGCATGTATTCCAATATACACATACATGTGTATGTGTAGATAGATAGATAGATAGATAGATAGATAGATAGATAGATAGATAGATAGATAGATAGATACATACATACATACATACATACATACATACATGTTAATGTATGTATGTGTGTGTGTCTGTGTGTGGTGTGTCTTCCAAATTGCAAGGGTTAACGGTCACTTAGAAAAAATGGACTACTTAGTCGAGGCATTTGTTGTTTAGAAGATGGTTAATGGGCTAACAGTTACTTCTTATGAACTTACATTATTGAAACATTGCGGCTTGTGAGAGATGACTGGTGTCCTGTGATGAAAAACAAAGGATTGTGTGCCTTCAATAAGAGGGCAAGTCAAATTCTGATAGCAACTTCTGTAGGAAGGTCTAGAAGTGTTGTACAACGAATTATAGCTCGTTCTAAGTCACCAGGATCGACAGATGTTAAAACTAAAACTGATAGACCTCGTAGAACTTCGCCAAGACAGGATCGTATTATGGTTAGAATGTCACTGAAAGATAGGTTTAAGAGTGCTGCTGAGACATCCTGCGAGTTTAGCTCAACTTCCGATGTCAACGTATCGCTCAAAACAGTTTCTCGGAGGTTACGAGGTTCTGGGTTGCTTGCTCGGGCACTAGCAAAGAAATCTCTGATCTTTAAGGAGAATCAAAGAGCCTGTCTTCGTTTCACTCACGAACATAGCGTTTGGACAGAAGAACTGTGGTCGCAGGTTCATTTTAGTGATGAATCGAAGTTTAATGTGATTGGTTCCGATGGCGGGATGTACATTCGACGAAGAAGTGGCGAAAGTTTATCCTGTGCATGTGTGAAGAAAACAGTGACATATGGAGGGGGCAGTGTAATGGTATGGGAAGTGATTTCTGCTGCTGACCCTGGTCCACTTATTTGTATACAAAGGGCTGTCAATGCTGAAATCTACCAGCAGATCCTGAGACACCATGCCCTTCCACATCTCCGATCCTCGTCAGTTCAACCTCCTATCATCATGCAGGACAACGTTCCCTGTCACACTGCAAAGAGATTCAAAGGTTCTTTGAGTGATGAAGGGGTTGATCTCATGGACTAGCCACCTCAAAGTCCCGATCTAAACCCTACAGAAAACGCTTGGAAGATATTTGGAGATGGGGCACGAAGCAGAAATCCAAAGAACCAACTCTGAGAATTACTGAAAAACGAATTGAACAATATTACTCCATCATTTTGCAAGAAATTAATTCAGTCCTGTGGTAACAGATGTCAGGAGGTCATTGATAGTAAAGGGATGTTCACAAAATATAAATAGTATGGGTTTCTTTTTGGGTCTTGTTCCATTTTTAATTATTTTTCTAAGTGACCCTTAACTTTTGTCCGTTGCAGTTTGGAAGATTATTTATTTCCTCATAACTTACGAAATATTTATTCCATTCTCTTGAAATCTTCATGAAAGATAGATATTTGATATATTTAAATATGTGTAAAATATCTAGTCTCAATGTTTTGTTAATCTTCTATAATAAATAT
>NC_068988.1:65538802-65539950 GCF_001194135.2 Octopus bimaculoides | reverse complement strand
ATATATATATATATATATATATATATATAGAGAGAGAGAGAGAGAGAGAGAGAGGGAGAGAGAGAGAGAGAGAGAGAGAGTAATTGTAGATATATATATATATGATATATATATGTTTGTGTGTGCATGCATGTGTGTATGCATATTGCTATGTAAATGTGGTTATTTATTCTCACACCATGTTTATACGCTTCAATTGACGCCCGCCTGTGTGTATAGCTTGTGGACAGTTATAAGTACATAACCGTACCTACGTGCGCTTACATAGGCTTATATGTGTGTATTCTTTTATTCTTTTATGTTTCAGCCCTGTGGCTGTGGCTGTGGCCATGCTGGGGCACCGCCAGTAATATATATATACATATACATACATATACAAAGTATATATATTATATAAATATATATACACATATATAACAATATATATATGTGGGTGTATGTATGTATGTATGTATGTATGTATGTATGTATGTATGTACAATGCATAAAGACTTTTTAGCATTTCAGAGAAGTTAAGCGAGCAATATAAAAGCAATACCAATGGATATATTGATCTCAATCTCTCATAATAACCATCGGCAGCATTGAACATAATTGCTTTTTTACACTCTATATTACAAATTGGTATGCTCTTATAGGATAGAAAATAAAAGGAAGCATGAAAAGACCGCAAAAAAATGAATCTATAAACCCAGACAATACACACGCACACACACACATTTACACAGACACACACACACACAAGCAGACACAGACATATGTCACAGTCTCACGCAAAAAGGGGGAAATTAAAATGATTCTCAATACATACGTATATAGATATATGTATACAGATACACATATATGCACATACACATATATATATATATGTATGCATGTGTATATATATATATATATATATATATATATGCATATATATTTAAATATTTGTGTGTGTATATATATATATATATATATATACACATATATATTTATTTATATATACATATTATATATATATGTATATATATGTGTATATACGTACATATTTATATACGTATATATTTTATGTATATATGTAAATTTGTATATATATGTATACATACATATATATATATATATATATATATATATATATATATATATATATATATATATATATATATATA
>NC_068988.1:65537084-65538485 GCF_001194135.2 Octopus bimaculoides | reverse complement strand
CTTTGATATTGCATCACGCTATGCACCTTCTAGAACCTATTGTGTAAAACTAAAAGCCTATTTAGCTGATGTTTTCAATACTTTAGAATGAATGTGGAACTTTTTTCGTTTTTGTTATTTAGTATCTGGACATTTTTAGTTGTTTTTTTTTTTCTTTTAATCAGTGTTTAGTGTTTCACAAGATATAATTGTATAACCGTGTTGAGTTGTAACTTCTGTGAAACAGCGAATGAAAGACTAAATCAGCGAGTAGCTTATAGTCTTCCTAATGAAATCATTTTGAAGTCGACTTGATAACGAGCTGTGGTCTACAATGTTATTGAAAGCTTATCGTCTCAGCTTCAGACACAAAATCCCTTACTTAATCCTTTGCCTGCCTAGCTTGTTGTTGTTGTTGGCACTCCGTCGCTTACGACGTCGAGGGTTCCAGTTGATCCGATCAATGGAACACCTTGATCGTGAAATTAACGTGCATGTGGCTGAGCACTCCACAGACACGTTTACCCTTAACGTAGTTCTCGGGGATATTCAGCGTGACACAGTGTGACAAGGCTGGCCCTTTGAATTACAGGCACAACAGAAACAGGAAGTAAGAGTGAGAGAAAGCTGTGATGAAAGAGTACAGCAGGGTTCGCCACCGTCCCCTGTGGGAGCCTCGTGGAGCTTTAGGTGTTTTCGCTCAATAAACACTCACAACCCCCCCCCCCGGTCTGGGAATCGAAACTCTGATCCTATGACCACGAGTCCGCTGCCCTAACCATTGGGCCATTGCGCCTCCTACCTGCCTAGCATATCACATGTAATACACAATACATCTTTCCCTGGTGCCCATGCATCATTTATGATACACATACCGAATTTTTTTTCAAACACCAAAGTAACGTGGGACTCATGAAAGTAAAACTTAATGTTCCCCAGACCGTAAGAGCCATCTGAAAATTTAAAAACAAGCTTAGGTGTTTAAGGCAAACTTACGAAAATGCTTTAGTAAGGTGAAGGGTTAAATTTGGTAGAATTTCGCGTCTGTAAGGTGTGGGAGTTTTCTAAAATTTGATCTGTGGTTTCAAATTGAGTGCATAATGAGGATATGTTTCTTTTCAACATTTAGTCATCAACTTTCATTCATTAACCTCGCAGCGATAAAGCTCAGAGACCACTCACAAAGAGGGAAACCTCTGCGTGTTTACTCGACTTGCTAGAAATGACAGTAGTTAAATTCCTCGAGATGTGCCTCCTAACAGAGTACGCTATTCCTGGAAACACACACACACACATGTATATATATATATATATATATATATGTGTGTGTGTGTGTGTGTGTGTGTGTGTGTGTGTGTGTGTGTGTGTGTATGTGTGTGTGTGTGTATATATATATGTATATATATATATATGTATATATAT
>NC_068988.1:65534541-65536965 GCF_001194135.2 Octopus bimaculoides | reverse complement strand
ATATATATATATATATATATATATATATATATATATATATAGCAAATAAGTAACAAGGATGCCAAGCTATTAGTGCATTATGGCCGTTTCAGCCGGCTCCATTTGATCAAAGAAGGCAAGCATAATATCAATTTGAAATACGCCATCGGATTCAAAATGTAGGTTTTCAACAGACAGGATACTCCATTATAATTTCATCAGAGGTGCTCGCAGGATTTATAAAATAAGGGAGAGTTAAGTGATAACAAAATAAAGATAGAAATAAAATATAAAGAATAAAATTAATAAGAGAAAAAAAAAGAAATCAAAAACAATAAAAAATGAAATAACAGGTAAATAAGTAATAAGGATAGGTCGAGGTATTCCTAACAAAGTAAATTAAGAAATAAACAAACATGAGGATACCATTGGATGCAGTTTATAAAATATAATATTACAGGTACTGTTGTATGTAGAATTATATAGTTCATAGGGAGTATAAAGAATATCTAAGGGAGGGGTACTATCTGATAACTCATTAGAAACATACTTGTTCTGACTGACAGGGCAGAGAGTCCAGGAATTGAAGGAAAAACTGTGTAATCACTGTATAGGATGAATGCAGACTAAACCACTCGGGGTTATAAAAGGGCAATATTATATATAATATATAATTTACTACACGAGAGGGTATGTTATGAAAGATATGACACCCCAGTTAATTTCTACTTAAAAATCACATAAATTTCCGTAGAACAAAGCTCGAATCAATAACTACTATCTCAGTATGGTTGCGCCCTCTGTACTATATTCCATTTAAGGCTAAATCTACTCTTGCTTTCCTTAAGTTCCCAGATCTTATTAGATAAAAAAAAGTATTATTAGCTTTATGTCTAAGTCTAAACGATGAAAGATGGTTATTAAGACGCTTTTTAATATTTATCGAACACCCTTTATAAATAAAGCAACTAGTTTCAGTCAAAATTGTACATGTGTAAACTACATTTTGGGCTAAACAACGACCTAATAACGGGCATTGGGCTTTTACCCTACAATTGCAGCGGGGAGTATTATTACTATTATTGTCATTATTATTATTATTATTATTATTATTATTATTATTATTATTATTATTATTAATACTACTACTACTACTACTACTACTACTACTACTACTACTACTACTATCGGTAATGTTACTATTAATAGTAGTATTACTTCTACCATTTATAGTATCACTTAAATTCATCGCAGCACTACCAGTTATTGTATTCATAATGCCTCGGTTAGCCTACAAAGTGACACCTTCTATGAAAAGTCGCACTCGGCTGACTTCACCACACATCACTTCCGCCCCATATCCACCCTCATTTTAACTCACCTTCTCCATCTAATGTATCAGCTCACAACATCGCATTAATGCATCTAATCTATGGTTTATATATTTTTTTCCAGTTTGTATTTTATTATTTTTACTAACATAGACAATGTTCCTAAATTTAGGGAGAGAGTATGAGGGGCATATTTTATCGATTAATGGTGGTATGTGAATACGAAACGAAAACGACTGTGACTGTCAATCCACTGCCCTTTAATTTCGTTGTTTATTATAAAAACGATAATTAGGAAAATTTAATGAAGAGTTTTCTTTTTTCATTTCATTTAGTTCTGAATGCGGTCAACTTCATCTAAGTAATATTGATTCATAACATTAAATTATTGATTGATTCCCGAAATTAAATATTGATCGTCAACATACACCTCTGAATGATTTCATATTTTAAATTGTTGACTCAGCTTTTATTATAAACTTATCTAAATTTAATTCACCTAATTAAATGTTAATTTATTTAAAGTAGCGAACATCAAAAAGCTAATTGGAATAAAATTACTTGATATAGTTTTCATTTTTTTACACATGTATGGGAAACAACTCCGGATGAGTTTTCCTCACATTAGTCCTCATCAGTGGTACAGAGAAATCAACGTATTTGCTGACGTAAGAAAGGAGGAATCACAAAATAAATTAAGGAAGTAAACTGATTGGTGTAGAAAATGGAATTATTTAGAGAATCAAACTAATATTAGTCAATGTTGAATATTATTTTTTCTCGTCATGTAAATATCTTATTTTCCTCCTTTACATTAAAAAACTAAAAGCTTATTAAAGCGTTGTTTTTTCGTACGGTACGGGTAGCGTATTATTTTAACAAAGTTACAAACTGTTCCGTGTATCCGGGTTGTAAGATTCTTGGTAAATTATCATTATAATTGTACATTTATTTCATTATATATGCGGTGGGGGTAATCTGTGTGTATACCTACATGCATAAATATGTGTGTATTTATATATAAAAATACATACATTCATATGCACTCACACACATACACACATACATGTATATCCATGTGTTTGTATATATATATATATATATATATATATAT
>NC_068988.1:65532847-65533932 GCF_001194135.2 Octopus bimaculoides | reverse complement strand
ACACACACACACACACACACACACACACACACACATGCATACATACACTGGCAATTCGGTTCGTCTCCGGGTCGTTTCAGAAGACGTCTGCTCAAGGTACAGCGAAGTGAGAGACTGAACCCGAAACAACAATGTTTCAAAGTGATCGACTTAACCACACAGCCGCATCTGTGTCTTATAGTGCAAAAGTTTAAATGTTCTACAAACAGGAGTTCCCTTAACTTGATGCTCGGTTAGAGTCAACATAAAAGTTTGCGAGAAATGTTGGTCCTTTAAATTAGAGGTATAATCCAATAGACTGGCCTCAAACGTTTTAGTCTAAACTGAGTTTGGGATAACGTGAGGCGGTGGTAAAAGATACTTGCCGATGATGCCACGCTGTGGGAATGAACTCTCGGTTTTATGATTACGAATTGAATTTCTTAAACATTCGACTTTGTCCATGCAAATATACACAATGTGTGCGTGTAGGCACACACAGAGGAGGAGGGAGAGCGCGTGTGTGTATGTGATAGACAGACTGATAAACACATAGATAGATAGATAGATAGATAGATAGATAGATAGATAGATAGATAGATAGATAGATAGACAGATAGATAGATAGATAGATTATTGGATAGACAGGTAAATAGACCGATAGACAGTAGATAGTGTTTTTATGCTTACGTGTGCGTGCATGTGTTGTGAGTGAGTGAAATGGAATGGGATATAAAAACACAGAGAGAGGGAGAGTGAGAGTGAAAGAGAGAGAGAGGTTAATGCATAAAGTTATGGAATAATGAGCGAGTGGTCGACTAGTTCTCTAAAATACAAATAGAGGGTGATGTGTTTAAACAACCATTGAGAAAGTTTATTGCTTCTCAATGTAAGAAAATCATCATTGGATTCCAAGTTTATTCGCCACCTCATAACGTTGTGACTTTATTTAACAGTAACTATAAACTTTGTATGTAACTCGACAGTAACAACAGCCACAGCAATAGCAACAGCCAACTGCAATAACCACAGTTTCCACTAAAAAAATGTTAATACCAATATAGTTAAGCCGCTATCATTTTCCTTTATTATATTATATGGATTTT
>NC_068988.1:65528210-65530060 GCF_001194135.2 Octopus bimaculoides | reverse complement strand
TGTGTGTGTGTGTGTGTGTGTGTGTGTGTGTGTGTGTGTGTGTGTGTGTGTGTGTGTGTGTAAGGACTGCAGTAGTAACACAATTTAGAGTTAACCTCTGAAAATATTTGTCTCTTCTGTAAAATTTTACCTTATCTGTGACTGCAACCCTAAGGTAGACAGAGACCACGTAGCAAAAACACGCTATCTTTAGAAATGTTGGAATTTTACCAGTAACAGACTCACTGGTACATACAGGGTGTCCACAAAGTCTGGGTACATAAAGTAAATAAATTCATAACATAAAGAATTAAATATAAGAAATAATAATTTCTTAAAGTATGTGTTAATCCCAATGTGGGTACATGGAGTAAATGAAATCATAACATAATTAAATATAAGAAATAATAATGTTTTAAAGTATGTGTTAATTCTCATGTACCCAGACTTTGTGGACACCCTGTACATACATACATACATGCATGCATGCGTACATACATACACACATATATACATACATACATACATACATACATACATACATACATACATGCATGCATACAAACGTACATACATACATACATAAGCACAAACACGCACACACACACATATAGTTGAAAATTACAGAAAAACAATGGTCGAAAACAACAACAAGCAGGTGTATTAGTTTGACGCTCGGGAAGGTGAGAAAGTCTCTTACGTTTCGAGCCTACGCTCTTCAACAGAATAAACACATAAATGCAAAACAAAGCGGTAAAAATAGTACTCGAATACCGGAGGGAGAGTAATATGCTATATTAAAAAGTTACGATGGGATTTTATTCCACCAGGGCTTGTAGGACGTCCTCGTCGAGCTCTAAATATCTTTCAGGACGACTCTCGTCTTCTTGGTTGTAGTTTCCGGCTCGGAATTTCTGGAACCGCCGTTGACACTCGCTTATGCTTATTTTCCGAACCCCATATACTGCATTAATATTCCTCGCACTTTCCGTTGCGTTGTTGCCTTTATTGAACTCATAAAACAAAATATGTCGAATATGCTCCTTTGCCACTTCCATTATAGCTTTGAAAAAATAACTGTTAAAATCGAACTGCACTCTTCAAAACTTGCACTAAGAATAAGTAGAATGTAAAATTACTACCTGCTTTTATAGAAAGTTGATGCAGGTAGTTTATCCCGTCCGCCTCCGAGTTTTAGTTCATGCAATTGAAAAAAACGCATTATTTAAGAGATGACACAATATATTATACACACACATGTATACACTCGCGCACGCAAACACACACACACACACACACACACACACACACATACATGTGTGTGTGTGTGTGTGTGTGTGTGTGTGTGTGTGTGTGTGTGTGTGTGTGTGTGTGTACCATAAACATGTACACACACATTTCACAAAATACCATTGTGCAAAGTTTGGGAACATTTAATGAATGAAATTAACCGTAGTTATATGCTAAATGTCACTAAAACTCCTTTTCGACGATCGTTATTTCTAAATGTGAAGCATTGTATATTCATTGGTTTATTTGAGTTTCCTTTCAAAACACAATTTACTTCATTGGCTCTCTATTGCAAAATACAATAGATAGATAGATAGATAGATAGATAGATAGATAGATAGATAGATAGATAGACAGACAGATATGCAGACAGACAAACAGACAGACAGATAGATAGCTAGATAGATAGAGACAATATACATACATCTATATACATATACGTACGCATATATACATATACATACACACACCAACACACACACACGCACGCACACACACACACACCAACACATGCACACGTGTGTATGTATATATATATATATATATATATATATATATATATATATATATATAACTTTTAT
>NC_068988.1:65524956-65527290 GCF_001194135.2 Octopus bimaculoides | reverse complement strand
TATATATATATATATATATATATATATGTATGTATGTATGTATGTGTGTATATCCCTGCAGAGATAGATAGATAGATAATTGTCATAACGTACAAATATTTATTTCTCTGTTGTTATTTTCTCCCGATTTTTTGGTGTCCGCCATGAAAATTCTACACCAAAGTATTGATTCTGACTTTTTGTTTCGAGAACGTGGTGACTTTGGAATGTTGTCATCCATTTACAATGAAATTTGTAATGTCAAAACACACACACATACACACGCACACACAAGCACACACACGCACACTCACACACATACAAACCTTTAGTCGGTCACCGTATTTTATTTAAATGTTTCATTACTTTATAATGTTATCTTCGATGAGGAACAATTGCGACTGGAAGGATCAAATAGAAGCATGGAAGAAAACGAAGGAGCATCAACGCGGTTTTTGCTGCATTAATATCTCTGCCACCTCATCATAATCCTAGAATGTTTCAAACCCTAAAAGTTGCTACAAATGGTTAGGGTTCATAAACTCTGTTGATCTTTCCTAACGAGTTGATAATGGCACAACTGTCACTAGCGAAGGAATCTCAAAGATATTTTTACGACTTACGACACTTTGTGCAGTACTGTCCCAACATTCTTGCATCTGGGACAGTATAGCTACTACACACACACACTCATACACACACACACTCACACACACACACACTCACACACACACACATACACATATAATCACATACACAAAATTATAAACTATATTCAAACGAAAGTGAAAACCCATCCAACTGACTGGGAAATGCTCATACACCCAAAGTTTTCCTCCACCCACTGTCTCTTCTCATTCTGTCCATTCTGCCACCTCTCTGGGCGAGCTAAGTGCATACCGATCTCTCCCTGGCCCACACGAGGCATGCATCATTCTTCTTCTCACCAACCATCAGGTCTCACAGCTTTCATTATATTTAAACTTTACGGTCAGGAATGTCAACCTTCTGGAATATCATTTACGTCCGAGTTTTTCCTACTGTCCTTGATACGTACTTTCTATATATGATGATTATGGACACACTCCCTTTTTCCTCATTAAGCCATTAAACATAAATTTCTTAATGTCTCTTTTAATTTTTTTACTGTGGGTTACGTTTGTAGGCTTTTTGTGTAGGTATTTTGTGCAAGCTGTTTGTATTCAGTCTTGTCATAGGATCCACGTGTAGACTGTGTTGTATGTTTCTGTAAGCGTTTTATTTAGGAATTTTATGTCGGCTTCTTGTATTAGCTACTTGTATAGGTTACTTGTATAGGCTGCTTGTATAGACTGCTTGTATGAACCACTATGCATTATCTTGTATTGGCTATTGTGAAGGTTTCTTATGTAGACGACTTTTGTAGTATAGCATACAAATAATTTTGTGTTCCTGTAATCTACGAAAGCTTGCGCATTCCTTTCTATTCTATCTCTTCAATTGTTCTATTTCTGTTGATTATTGTTAAATATTAATCTTCCACACTTTCAATAACTTTCACTTAATTATTTATCTCACCTAACTCTTAACCTCTCTTCTTTAATTATCTCACATTCCTTTTAACCTAACTTACCTTTCCTGAGAACCACCATAATATTTCCAAATATCAGTGCTTACTTTCATTTGATCCCAAAAGCATGTATCTCTCATTCGACACTATTTGTTAATTAACAGTGTTCTAATCGCAATCAATATTTTACCTTCTGCTATTCCATCTAAACATACTCTGTATCGAAACTTCAGTGTCGCTTAACTATATATTGTAATTATCTCCCTTCGTGTGTATTCTTATTAATTGACTTAAATGTCCGGCGAGTATATTATAATTGTAATTATTGATGAAATAGTTTGGTTATTGCAAGCAACTATTTCAATTATAATGACTCACATTAAAGTATTAAATTCAGATGTTAACAGTATTCTTTCTTAATATAATTGGATCTACATCTAATTAACAGGTTCCAGGGGTAATTGTGCACTTCGTTCATTAATCGATTCTAATTTTGCTTAAGCAGTCAACTCAATGTTATAGATCCTTATGAGTTATCCTGTTATCAAAATTACCTGCTTTCATTTTTAGTTCAATCTTCGTCTTAAATCCGAGTACAACAAAGCAATGCCTATAAACCAATGATCAAACGTTAGGAGTATCTTGACCTGCAAGAAATACCAACCAAAGCTTTCTCATATCGCATTCTTCAGTCTTAAAAAGAAAGGACACAATGACTAATTCATTCTAAAGTAATCTTCAGTCACTTAAGGAGAAAGTTAAAAGCAAATTTAATGCTTATGGTATATATATATATATATATATAT
>NC_068988.1:65521765-65524117 GCF_001194135.2 Octopus bimaculoides | reverse complement strand
ATATATATATATATATACGACGGGCTTCTTTCAGTTTCCGTCTGCCAAATCCGTTCACAAGGCTTTGGTTGGATCGAGGTTATAGTAAAAGACACTTGCCCAAGGTGTCACACAGTGGGACTGAACCCGGAACCATGTATTTGGGAAGCAAGCTTCTTACCACAAAGCTACTGATATATGTGTGTGTGTATATGTGTGTGCGTGTGTGTGTGCATGTACATATGTATGTATGTAGGTAGGTAGGTAGGTAGGTGTATATATATATATATATATGAGTAAGCGAGATTTTACTCCCAGGGACACTTTCGTACTCCCGAGCATTGTCTTCTGGTCATGAAGATCATGTGGCTATTGTAATTCCGTTTATTCACCACCAGGGCCTAGGATATTTAAGACTATACAAAAACGAAAGACGTTAGGCAAACAACGAATAAGCAACAGAGATGAGACTTACATGAAGTAGGAAAGTGAGAACATAAATAACATTAAAGACTTATTAATAAAGAAACTAACGAGTTACCTGTAGTATGGCGGGTAACTTTCGAAGTATACTTTTGCTACAATGGGTAATATGGAGAAATATGGCATAAACACAATAATTTGAATTTGAATTGTATCAAATATCTTGGTACTTGTACAAAACGATGGCATGAATATTAATTTCTTTCTCTTCAATACACAAACACACACACACACATATATTTATACGCATAAAAATGTGCATATGCACGTACATACATACATACATTCATACATACATACATACATACATACATACATACATACATGTGTATATGCAAATGTATATGTGTATAAATGTGTGTGTCTATGTGTGTGTCTATGTGTGTGTCTATGTGTGTCCATGTGCGCGTGTGAGTGTATATATTAAAGAGAGAGAAATTAATATTCATGTCACCATTTTGAATAAGTACCAAGATTGATATAATTTAAATTATAATTATCGTGTTTATGCCATATTTCCTTATATTACACATTGTAGCTAAAATATGCTTCCAAAGTTGCTCGCCATACAACTAAATGTACGCGACATAGTGACTCCATATCAAGATAAACAGCGCATGACCTTGCAGGTGGAACCCAGTTAGAAATTTGTTTTCTGACAGTTTGAGCAAGATGAACGAAATATGTGTTTTCAGTGGTGAATTATTTAAATTCCAAAGAATTCCTCTCAACACACGGCGATGATACTTTCCCACTACTCCCGCTCATGATTAGAGATGCACATATCGTCAGCCACTAAGGGACATGCTCAACTGGTTGAGGTAAAGTAAATGACAAGCAAATCTGAGGTATTGAGCAGAATATTTGCTGTAGCGCATGCTATACAAGATAAAACATGTATATGCTAACACTTCCAGTCAGTTAAGAGTAAAACCCATGAGAGTCACTGTTTGGTATTGTATTTGTGCAACCATTATTATTATCATCATCATCATTATTATTAAGGCGGCGAAATGTTTTAGCGACATTTCGTCTATCTCTACGTTCTGAGTTCAAATTCCATCGATGTCAACTTTACCTTTCATCCTTTCGGGGTCGATGAATTAAGTACTAGTCAAGTACTGGGGTCGATGCGATCGACTATCCCTCTCCCCAGAAGTTCCAGGCATTATTATTATTATTATTATTATTATTATTATTATTATTATTATTATTATTATTAAGACAGCGAGCTGGCAAAATCGTTTGCATGCCGGGCAAAATGCTTACGTCGTTACGTTCTGAGTTCAAATTCCGCCGAAGTCGATTTTACCTTTCATCCTTTCGAAGTCGATAAATTAAGTACCAGTGAAACACTGGGGTCGATATAATCGACTTATCCCGTCGCCCAAAATGGCTGCCCTTTGTGGTAAAATCTGAAATCATTATTATCGTTATTGCAGTATTCCGCCCATTGCTACGTTCTGAGTTCAAATTACACCGAGGTTGACTTTACCTTTCATACTTTGGGGATCGTTAAACTAAGTACCAGCTGAACACTTTGGTTGATCTAATCGACTCATCCCCTACAACAAAACTGCTACCCTTGTGTCAAAATTTGAGACCATTTTTATTATTATTATTATTGTTCAGTAGTTTTATTTTTATAACGTGCTTTCACTTCACTACCGAGCGCAGCTCTGTGTGCCTTGGGTATGTGCTGTGGTTTGCTGTGATGCTCTTATGGTTACTGTATTGAAAGTGTTTTATTATTATTATTATTATTATTATTATTATTATTATTATTATTATTATTATTATTATCATTATTATTATTATTATCATTGTTCAGTAGTTTTATTTTTATAACGTGCTTTCACTTCACTACCGAGCGCAGCTCTGTGCGCCTTG
>NC_068988.1:65519196-65521679 GCF_001194135.2 Octopus bimaculoides | reverse complement strand
TTTTTATTATACCTAAGGCACCTACTATAATAGGAATTGTTTCTGTTTTTAGATTCCACATTCGAGTTACCTCTATTTCCAGGTCTTTGTATTTTGAAAGTTTTTCCATTTCTTTTAGAGAGACGTTGTCATCTGCTGGTATTGATACATCAATTAAAAAGCATTTTTTTCTTCATGATCTTTGACAACTATATCTGGTCTATTTGCCTTAATTTCTCTATCTGTGTGTATTGGCATATCCCAGAGTATGGTTGCTTTCTCGTTTTCTGTGACCTTTTCTGGCGTGTGTTTATACCATCTTTTTTTTTTTTTTATCATTGGTATTGGTTTTCTTATTCCTATTGTCTATTATTGATAGCCGTTATATTTCTACAGTTTGTTGTTGTTGTTATATCACTCTCTTTTAATATAATTGTTGCTGCAGTTAACCTAGATTGGCACCAATCAAAATTGAAACCAAATTTGTTTATAAAAGATACATCAATATACCGTTTAACAAGACCATATTACCACAACAGGATTCATTTAATGCCATACGTCAATCTAACGATTTTTCGCGAATATTTATTTTAGAGAATTTTCTTGCCTCCTTCTTATTCCACACATCACAGATGTTTCTCTCATTTCAAATAAATTTTCTTCTGTTTTTAAGATTTATTTATCAATTTATCTATTTATTTTTATAATTAAAAAAAAAAAATATTTATCTGATTTTAGTATAGTTTATTCTGCGCCTAATCGCAATCATCACTGCCACAGGCACATCAGCCGCAACATCTGCCAACATTATCATCATCGTCCTCTTTATTCTTATAACTTCGTACTTGTATGCTGCTTTTATTTATTTTTTTTTTAAATTTTATTTTGTTTTTTTATTTTGTTTTTTTCTTCGTGCTGTCAAGCTTCAACAAAAAGCTCTGAGAATATGAGTTGTTCCAAGGAGGAGAACATTTTTGGAACATTCGCATATCGGTTTCGATTGGTTGAATCCTTAGCGCGCTGGATGAAATGATTAGTGCCATTTCGTCCGTCGGTACATTCTGAGTTCAAATAACGGCGAGGTCGGCCTTGCCTTTCATAATTTCGGGGTCGATAAATTAAGTACCAGTTACGCACTGGGATCGATATAATTGACTAGTCTCCACCCCAGAAACGTGCAGCCTTGTGCCTCCAGTAGAAAGGATTATTGTTGTTGTTGTTGTTGTTAATATTATTATTGTTTAAAGCGGCGAGCTGGCAGAACAGTTAGCATGCTGGGCGAAATGCATGAGCGACATTTCATCTGTCTGCATGCTCTGAGTTCAAATTCCGTCGAGGTCGACTTTGCCGTTCATCCTTTCGAGGTCGATAAATTAAGTACCAGTCAAGTATTAGGGTCGATGTAATCGACTTACCCCTCCCGCTAAATTTCAGACCTTGTGCCTACAGTAGAAAAGATTATTATTATTGTTGTTGATATTATTATTATTATTATTATCATTATTATTATTATTATTGTTATTATTATTATTATTATTATTATCATTATTATTATTATTATTCAAGGCGGTGAGCTGACAGAATCGTTAGCACGCTGGACGACATGCTTAACAGTATTTCACCCGTCGCTACGTTCTGAGTTCAAATTCCATCGAGGTCGACGTTGTCTTTCATCCTTTCGGGGTCGATATAAGTACCAGCTGAACACTGGAGCCGATGTAATCGACTCATCCCCTCCTCCACCAAAAGAAATTACTGCCCTTGTGGCAAAATTTGAAACCATTATAGTTGTTGCTGTTATTATTGTTATCATTATTATTATTATTATTATTATTATTATTATTATTATTATTATTATTATTATTATTGACTGAGAGAGCAGTGCATGCCATCAAAGCGACACTGGGGTACAAATATACGAAACCCAATATATCCATCATGGTGACCCATCTGATAAGGGTACACTAGACACATACATCACAACCACATGTGCACGACACTGTGATCTCATATCAAGATAAACAGCGCATGACCTTTCAGATGGGGCCCAGTTAGAATTTTCTTCAGGTCGAGTAGTCCATCCCACTCAAATGGTCCCTGAATAAAGCTTGTTTTACGGTTGATGAACAATACACCCATGTGTCCGCATGTGAATTATTCAAACCCCAAAGAACACTTCTCAACACATGGCTATGACGCTCCCCCACTATTTCTGCTCATGATCAGAGATGCACATATCGTCAGCCACTAAGGGACATGCTCAACTGGTTAAAGTCAAGTAACTGAAAGGCAAATCTGTTGTATTGAGCAGAATATTTGCTGTAGCCTATCTTTTATACCAAGACATTATTATTATTGTTATTATTATTGTTATTATTATTATTATTATTATTATTATTATTATTATTATTATTATTATTATTATTATTAATGCAGTGAGTTGGCAGAATTGTTAGCACGCCGGGCAAAATGCTCAGTGGTATTTCGTCCGACTTTACACTCTG
>NC_068988.1:65511040-65513292 GCF_001194135.2 Octopus bimaculoides | reverse complement strand
TGTGTGTGTGCGTGCGTGCGTGCGTGCATGTATGTGTGTGTGTGTGTGTGTGTGTGAGTGTGTGAGTGTGTGCGTGTGTGTGTTTGTCTGTCTGTCTGTTTGTCTGTCTGTCTGTCTGTGTCTGTGTCTGTGTGTGTCTGTCTCTGATTTATGTTTGCCGCCACAACTGGTGTTGGTGTGTTTACTTCCCCGTAACTTAGCGGTTCGGCAATAAAAAATAAGCACTGGGGTCGATTTGTTCGACTAAAATCCTTCAAGGCCGTGCGTGCCTCAGCATGACCGCATTCAAATGATTGAAACAAGTAAAAGATAAAAGATAGAAGATAAACAAACCAGCCTCCAATATGCTAAAGAGGAATGCAGGCAAAAACCACTGCATGGCAAATACCCGAGTAGAGTCAAGGACCTTGATGTCAAGCAAACCTTTACACATCATTGGTTGACATGATCTTTACACATTAGTGGATGACATGTCCGGGTCTCAAGCCAGAAACCGATGTGGTGATCTTGGTGGATCTCCGTTTGACAATGAGGATTCAGATGTTGTGTCAACTGAATTACCTTCTAAATAAACGTTTATGTGGTTGGGTATTATAACACATCAACACCTTATGCAAGTCTCGGGGCAGATTCGTTGTGACTGTAAGTGTAACAGGCTTGTGCCGTTTGAATTCCAGATACAATGCACTAGACGAGCTTCTATAGACGAGTTTCAGTCTGCCCAGTTTCACTCACAATGTATGGGCCGACCTGTGGTTATGGAAATAATACATGTTGCGGATACAACGAAGTTGAATCGAACCAGGGACTACTTATCACGATGATATATACAGAAAGAGAGAGGAGAGACAGACAGAGAGAGATAAACAGAGACAAAGAAAGACAGAAAAGTAGAGAAAAGGAAGAAAGGCGTATAAATACTGGTTGGCTTGTGATGTATATTTAGTAGCTGGCACTCCGTCGCTTACGACGTTGAGGGTCCCGGTTGATCCGATCAACGGAACAGCCTGCTCGTGAAATTAGCGTGCAAGTGGCTGAGCACTCCACAGACATGTGTACCCTTAAGGTAGTTCTCGGGGATATTCAGCGTGACAAAGTGTGACAAGGCTGACCCTTTGAATTACAGGCACAACAGAAGCAGGAAGTAAGAGTGAGAGAAAGTTGTGGTGAAAGAGTACAGCAGGGTTCGTCACCATCCCCTGCCGGAGCCTCGTGGAGCTTTTAGGTGTTTTTGCTCAATAAACACTCACAACGCCTGGTCTGGGAATCGAAACCGTGATCCTATGACCACGAGCCCGCTGCCCTAACCACTGGGCCATTGCGCCTCCACGTTGTATATTTACATAGAGTACAAACTACAGATTACAGAATAAACAGAAATGAAAGCAAAACAGAAAACAAGAATTTTTCTATAATTTTTTCTTTGTTTTAATTTCTTCTTTCTTTATTCTGTAATCCGTATTTTGTATTCCATCTAAAGATACACTTTAAGCCTATCGGTGATAATCTGCTTTATACATACATACATACATACATACATACATACATACATACATACATACATACATACATACATACATACGTACGTGCGTGCGTGCATGCATACATACATACATACATCATACATACGTACATACATACATAAATACATACATACATATATACACACATACTTGTAAGTAGGAGGAAGTATGAATGCTAACAAAATTAAACATGGTGAAACTTGAAAATATTTAACGCCAGCAGTTACTTACTTGACATATCTACCTGTTTTGCTAACTACATTTACTCATTAAATACATATGACTTACCAATCTACCTGTTGTCTACCTGTTGAGTAAATATATATGCTTGAAACAACTACGCTTCTTCCGTGTGGCTAAACTATGGGAGATAACTCTACATACCTTATCTTGTTTAATATATTTCCGATAAGTTTATATTACCGATAAGTTTATAAGGCGTTTTTCTGTAACATTTTGGCCTATGGACACCTTTCATTCCTATTTTAATCTACTGGACCCGCGTACCCATTCAATGTTTTTTTTTTTAAATCCTATTTTATTTTTATCATTAAGTGTAATTAAGAATTGTATTTGAAAAAAATTGTTAAAATATTTTTTGCATTGTTGAATTAAAGTTTAGACAGTGTCACGTGACAACTTGCTGGGGCTGCTTACTGGAGCCTAGCAGCGGGAAGTTTAGACACTGGCATGTGACAACTTGCTGGACCCTAGCAGCGGGAAATTTAG
>NC_068988.1:65505069-65508893 GCF_001194135.2 Octopus bimaculoides | reverse complement strand
ATAAATAGATAGAAAGATAGATAGATAGATAGATAGAAAGATAGTCACGTCAGAATAATAGTAGACTTACTTGCAAAAAAGGACGTGTGCGTTCAATAATGTAATAATACAAAGAATATATATACATGTATACACACATAT
Organism: Octopus bimaculoides; assembly: GCF_001194135.2. Taxonomy (NCBI): domain Eukaryota; kingdom Metazoa; phylum Mollusca; class Cephalopoda; order Octopoda; family Octopodidae; genus Octopus; species Octopus bimaculoides. The sequence goes on along the minus strand of NC_068988.1, from coordinate 65,508,752 downwards.
ATGTACATACTTACATATATATATATATATCGCTGACGTGGCCGATGACAGTACTGCCTGATTGGCACTCGTGCCAGTGGAACGTTAATAGCACCATCCGAGCGTGGTCGTTGCCAGGGCCGCTGACTGGCTCCCGTGCCGGTAGCACGTAAAATGCACCATTCGAGCGTGGTCGTTGCCAGCATCGCCTCACTGGCACATGTGCCAGTGGCACGTGAAAAGCAACATTCGAGCGTGGTCGTTGCCAGTACCGCCGGACTGGCTCCCGTGCTGGTGGCACGTAAAAAACACGGGAAAGAAAATGGGCAAGCCTCTGTCTCAAGAACTTAAAAACTTTATTATTCAAAAGTACAATGAAAATAATGGCTATAAAAAGATTGCAAAAGCTTTAGAATTGCCCCTAAGAACTGTTAAAACTGTAGTTAAGAAGTGCTTAGTGCACAAAACCACTGCTACCCTACCAAGATCTGGTAGACCGAGCAAACTTACCAGAAGTGCAAAGTCAAAACTGGTCCGGAAGGCAACCTCCAACCCTAGTGCAACACTGGAAGGCTTGAAAGTTTCAGTTTCCAGTACTGGGACAGATGTCCATGCATCTACAATTTCCAGAGTATTGCAGCGGTCTGATCTGCAAAGGAGAGTAGCTAGAAAAAAGCCCCTTCTGAAGCCTATACACAAGCAAGCTAGGCTAAACTTTGCCAAAAGTCACATTAATGATTCCATGACCATGTGGCGAAAGATTTTGTGGTCAGATGAGACCAAAGTCGAGTTATTTGGGAAAAAATACGAAAAAAATACGAAAAAGGCACTGCTCACCAACCTCGTTACACCGTCCCCACTGTAAAGCATGGTGGTGGCTTGATCATGCTTTGGGGCTGTTTTTCAGGTGCAGGGTCTGGAGAGTTGGTAACCATCCAATATATCATGGACAGTGTCAAATACCAAGAAGTCTGAAGTCTGCTAGAGCTCTGCGCTTGGGTCACAATTTCAAGTTTCAACAAGATAACGACTCCAAGCATGTGTCAAAAAGCACTAAAGCTTAGTTTGCTAGCAAAAAATCGCAGATTTGGAGTGGCCCAGACAGTCTCCAGACCTCAATCCTATAGAAAATCTATGGCGAGATATAAAACTGGCAGTACACCGACATTCCCCATCCAATCTGACACTGCTCGAGAAGTTCTGCCATGAAGAATGGCGAAAACTGTCTGCAGACCACTGCAGCAAGCTTGTGGAAGGCTACCCGAGGCGTCTGCAGGCTGTAATTGACGCAGCAGTATCATCCTCAAAGTATTAGCTGAAGACATTCCAAAGGGGGTGTTGACTTTGTAAAGACATTTTTCTAGGTTACATGATTTTAAGAATCAGTGTGAAATTTTTAAAATGTAATTTATATATCAAAGGAAAGTGTGATGGATCTGCTTATTATTTAACAATCATTGGAATTGAAAAAATGTGTTGTTCTCTGTTAAGTCATACAGAATATTTAAATTTTCAGAGGGGTGTAGACTTTTTCAAGGCACTGTAGATATATATAAATTTATACATATATATAAAATTGTTATGTCTCTAGCTACTGCTATCTAGCACCTTCGGATGATCTCTACTCAACTGCTACACAACTGCTACTCGACGGCTACAGAGATTACGGGTAGATGATAGTAATGACAAAATTAACTGGGATATTATCTTCGCAATATTAATATATTAGATAAGGCGGCAAGCTAGCAGAATCGTTTGAACGTCGGGCAAAATGCATAGTGACATTTCATTCGTTTTTATGTTCTGAGTTCAAATTCAGCCCAGGTTCGCTTTCCCATTCATCCTTTCTGGGTCGATAAAATAAGTGCCAGTTGAACACTTGGATCGATGTAATCGACTTATCCACTTCTCCAAAATTGCTTATCTTGTGCAAAAATTTGAAATCAAAATTATCATATTACATTATTTGATTAAGGCGGTAGTTGTCAACTCAATAAGTGTTGAACAAATATTTGTGGACGTGCGCACATATAGTTATATGTGTGCGCGTGCATGCAAATAGATGTGTATGTGTGTGTGTGTTTGAATTTGTTTGAATCATCATAAAAGGTAGGCGTTGTGTTCAATACTTTGTGAACCATAAATCTGTTTATTATTGTATAGTAGATGAATATTACATTTTATTTCATTAACGATAACACCTCTATAAACAAGTAACAATCACCGATTGGTATACTAAATATAATAGTATATATTTATGGATTTATCTATACACACTCGGTTGTCATGGCATTGAAGTATTGGGCTGTCCGGAAAGTTCGTGCCGATTTATAGTAGCTTACCTTTCGAATTATTTGCCATGAAACCACCTCAATTCTGGGAAGAAGGTATTTTCAAGTTAAAAGAAAGATGGAGACGTATTGTGCAACAAAATGGTTTATATTTGGTCGACGAAAATTGTAATGGCAAGTATTTATCAACCTTTTTCTTTCCTTTAAAAGTCGGCACGAACTTTCCGGACAACCCAATAGATCCGGTCATGCTATTTCAGGCTGATGACGAGCAAAGACTCAGAAACATGCCCCTGAATGTTGGCTGGGCTGGGTGGAGGAGTTTGTCTCCCCCTCGCAAACATAAAGGTACAGGAAATGTGTCAAGGCCGACGGGAAGCAGTCCAGCTTCCTAGGGTTAAATAGCAGTAGCATATTCCCTTATTGGGACTGTCACGTTAAGTTGGCAGTATACAACTACATTATCGCATCGCTACTGCTTAAGTCTCTCTGAGAGATTTAGAAATGTATTATTTCTAATATGTGTATATATATATATATATATATATATATATATATATATATATATATATATATATATATATATATATATATATATATATATATAGAGAGAGAGAGAGAGAGAGAGAGAGAGAGAGAGGATGATTCAAATGTCGCATTACATAGGAAGAATTTATCTTTTTATAGGAAACAGTTTATAAGAAACAAGTTTATAAGAACAGGTTTTTTTTATCTAACAGGCTCTATATGGTGACCATTGTTTTGAATACACATTGCAATATGGTTACCCCACTCATTGTAAACTCGTAATAGCACATCTGGTGATGCATGAGCAAATGAGTTGGTGATGCATTCCTTCAAATGATTTATGTCTTTTATCTTTCCGCGATACACCATGCCTTTCAAATTCCCCCCAAAGATAGAAATCAGGAGGGGTCATATAAGAGGATCTAGGGGATCTTATAAGCTGTTTCTTATAAAAAAATAAATTTTTCCTATGTATGGAGACTTTTGAATCACCCTGTATATATAATATTGTACATATTATAATATGTAAAATTAGCTGCACGGCTGTTACTGTTGAGTTTAGAACTATACGTAGAATATCATCATTCAGTCTGCTGCCGGTATAGTGGTATGCTTACTACTGTTCTAACAGCATAAGGCATTTGATCTGTGTGACATAACACAATAAAGTGCTCCCCTGATGATCTGTTGTGGTTCAGTATCCAATTGCACTTGGAACATCTTATGCAAATGTTGCAAATACATAGAGTAGTGAAAAGTACGTAGGGAACAAACGATATAAACTTGTATTTATCATAACTTCACACACAAACATACACACACACACACGCACGCACACATACACACACACACGCACATATATATATATATATATATATATATATA
>NC_068988.1:65501973-65504378 GCF_001194135.2 Octopus bimaculoides | reverse complement strand
TGTGTGTGTGTGTGTGTTTGTGTGTCTGTGTTTGTCCCCCACCATTGCTTGACAACCGATGCTGGTGTGTTTACGTCCCCGTAACTTAGCGGTTCGGCAAAAGAGACCGATAGAATAAGTACTAGGCTTACAAAGAATAAGTCCTGGGGTCGATTTGTTCGACTAAAGGTGGTGCTCCAGCATGGCCGCAGTCAAATGACTGAAACAAGTAAAAAAATAAAAGAATAACTAGTCACGATGTTGGTTTTGTGCCAAATATTACTAGAAGACAAGATCGATAGATTGATAAAATAGATAGATAGATAGAAAGATAGACAGACAGACAGACAGATAGATAGATGATAGATAGATAGATAGATAGATAGATAGATAGATAGATAGACAGACAGACAGACAGATAGATAGATAGATAGATAGATAGATAGATAGATAGATAGAATCCAGTACTGTAACCGAATGGCACTTTTATATCTAGGAGGAGAGAGAAAAGGGACAGAGGAATGTCTTAAATGTAAGCATACACTCATCATCAGATGGACTGTCCTTCAAACATACGTACGTGCGTGCGTATAACTCTTCACTCAAATGTCATATTTAACTAGATTGCAGAACCTTTATGACGGCTTAGAATTATACGGCTTCCCTATTGAAAATGAGTCTATTTAAAAAGTTATGAGGTTATTTATTGTCTCTGCATGCGTGCAGCGAGTAAAATGAAAGTGATTTTCTCGCTAACATCTGAAAGGCTTCGGCTATTTGATGCAATAAACTGACAACTAAACTAGGAATAAGCTACTTGTTAATTAACACAATTCATATACGATTGATTGCCGCACAGTTTCTGTGTCCCACAAGGTGCTGATGAACTCAATACTGCAGTAGAAGGACATTTGTGAAAAACACCGTGCATTATGATAGATCCTGAAACCAGGATGTTACGAATCTAACATTTTAACCACACAACCACACCTACTCTGAACGTTGAGCTCATCTCATTGGTTTAAAAATATATATTTTTGCATATGTACAGGACATTAGCCTCATTGTGATGGCGGATGCGTGCAATAAGAGAGTTGTGCTATGCCTTCTCAAGTATAATGAAATACGCATAAACACTCACTTATGTTGCTCTCCAGTATTAATATTCTATTCTCGGATTTGGTACTTATGCTGTGTCGAGTTATTTACTTCTTTTTTATGATTTTATGCTTAAATGTCGTACATTTTTAGTTAAGACCAAAGAAAAATTTGATGTTATAGTACTGGTCGTCACTGTGCCATAAATGTTTCATACTTAAGAAGCTAAAATAAATACCAACTTCAGTTTACGAATAGCACTATGACACTCAACTTTTCGGATAAAATTCCTAAAGCAGGTAGAAGCCCACAAACAGAATTGATAATGGCGTCTTGTCACCGGTTAGATCCAAAACAGACCTGATCGAGAAGAAGCCCTTCAGTCATACCAAAATACATAAAATATAATGCCAAATCACACACACACACACATATGTGTACGTGTGTGTGTGTGCGTGAATAACATCTACATTGCTAGAAATAGGAGCTAAAATGTTCCTTTGCTATTACAAAGCACATAGCATATATTCTGATGGTGGCGGCACCCCGAACACCGAACCGAGAATTCCTTAGACTGACCGGCCAGTTTTGGCAATTTCCGTTATCATCCTCAGTAAAGCCACCTCGTTTGGTTGATTCCGGGCTAGCTTGCCTATCCGAGTATATATATTCACCATAAAAATCTATGGATGAATTGGCAGATCGCTAATGTGTACTAAAAAGAAGAATAAAAACAGCTGCTGGCAACGTTATACCATAAAGGAAAATTATAGTCGTCAACTAAACTTGACTAACACCTAAATTGCTAGAAATAGCAGCTAAAATACTCCAATGCTGTTACAAAGCACATAACGTATACTGTGATGGGGGCTGCAATCGCCCCGAACACCGTACCGAGAAATTCTCAGACTGACCAACCAGTTTCGGCAATTTCCGTTGCCAATTTCAGTGAGGCCGGTCAGTCTGTGGAATTCTCGGTTAGGTGTTCGGGGCGATTGCAGCCCATATCAGAGTATATGTTCTGTGCTTTGTAACAACATTTGGAGCATTTTAGCGCCTATTTCTAGCAATGTAGGTGTTATTCACCCCCCCCCTAGTCAACTTCGGTTGATGACTATAATTTTCCTTTACAGTATAACGTTGCAAACAGCTGTTTTTATTAATTTTATATACAGTAATCCCTCGAGTATGGCGCGTGTTACGCTCCAAAACCCCAAATATTATAATTTGTAAATATTAATTTTATTATAAATGCAAAATAACACCAGAGAGGAATCGACGTATGGTAAAATAATAAAAAGCGATAGGTGAACCGCAGTATGGAGAGG
>NC_068988.1:65498551-65501494 GCF_001194135.2 Octopus bimaculoides | reverse complement strand
AAACTAACAAGGAGTTTCTACCTCATAAACAGGAGTTACACCACAGACATTTTGTGATCTTTGCTACCCTGGTATCTATTAACTAATTTATTTTGTCCGAGTTATTTATTAATTAGGAGAAAATAAATACATATAATATATATATATATATATATATATATATATATACACACACAAATGTATGCATGTATGTGTGTATATATGTATTTGTGTGTGTGTGTGTGTGTGTGTGTGTGTGTGTGTATGTGTGTGTGTTAGCCAGCACAATCGGTCGGTGGATTGAACAAAGCTTATCTGTGGTACTATGTTCCGTCTTGGTTTATTCCCTTTCTCTTCTTTTTCTCGAGAGAAAAAAGTTACAATAATTAGCCAGAGTCACAAAGTTGATATAACATTGACAAACTAAATCCACTGAAGGTGGTGCTGCAGCATGGAGGATGTCTACTGACCAAAATATCTATGAAATATGTTTTTACCTATGTTAAAATAAAAATATATATTTGAAGCTATTCCAGGAATGAACCCATGGAATTTTTCGGTATATTCAGACTCCAGTTATGTTCTTATAATATTTGTCGTGTTACGTGTTTAACCCTAGGTCAAACCTAATCAAACTATCTTGTGATCAAAGATATTATCCGTTATGTTTTATTATATATAACTTATTATCCCATCTAGGGTATGGTTTGATGTATATTTGTTATATCTGTTAACAGATCTAGAAACCAGTTAAGATCTCGGTCTACAGATGACCATGTAAAACTGCTTCTCCGATAAAGAATTCGCTTTGGAGAAGTTCAAGGAAAACAATGCTGTTGCTCAGGCACATAGCAATGCCTTCGATAGTGTCTGGAATGCAAATCTCCTATCAGACTTCCCGCCGACGGGCTCCACGCATTTCTTATCTCTTGGATCAGTAGCTTCCGAGTCCATCACATTGTTGTAGAATGTATTGGCGAATTTGTAGTAGAATGTGAGCTCTTTCTATCCTCATTCTAAATCAACTGTGGTATTCTCCAGAGCTTAGCTCTGTTACCCACTCTTATCCTTTATACATCCATGACCTACTTGCTTCCATACCCAGCAACACCCACTCTTATGCGGATGCCATGGCTCTTCATTCTGTCCTAACTTTCCCTAACTATGCATCATCCACACAACCTAAGCACTGCACATGAAATCTGCATTGATTCCATAAACGGAAACTTTGTGAGCTTCCTCTAATGGGACCTTACCAATATTGTCTAATTTAACAGCACAAACAAAAACTCAAACATGAATGGCACTCAGGTTGAGACCTCACTGTTGCGAAGAGCTCTTCTGTTGAAAGGACATCCTTAGTAAACCCAGGACCGCTTCTCAAATCTTGGGTTTTCTCTTCAGAGCCAGAAGATATTTCAGTCCCCAACAGCTGATGATACTCTTCAAGGCCCGAGTGTGGCCTTAATGGTGTAATGCTCTTACATTTGTAACAGTGCTGCTACTGCGCACACTGATATTCTTGACCGCATCTAGAGAACGTCACTCGGTTGACTGATACGCTATCATTAACATACACACTCCAGCCTCTAGCTCACAAGCGTCCTGTATGCCTGACCCACACGTCTTTTTCGCATCTTGTCATCCAACCCTCCTTCATCCCGCACTATATCCATTCCTTCTTCTAAGAACATCGATCAACTGGGTCTTCTTTTTGCTTATGCTTTTCCTGCAAACGTTGACTTACAAGTTTAAACGTCAATTTCATTAGATGCAATTTCTAGGTGCAATTCCATGGTCATTCATGGCCGACGGGGCTCTTTACCCCATCTTTTCTGTAAAAGAGCCTAGGCTCAAAACGTTAAAGAATTCTTCCATTTTTTCTGAGCCTTCAGCTAATAAACCAAGTCTCTTTTACTTTTAGCTCGTCTTTGTAGAGCGGGGTGTATTTTTGACCGTATATACATGTTACAATTCTACAACGAATGGTTAAGATGCAAGGTGAATGGCTTAAGGCATTAAAAAGTTAGTGTAACAACTCCTCAAAACGAATGTAAAATTGCTTTATGTGACATCGATATCTAAGTAACATAATATCACTTTCAAATTTTGGCACAAGGCCAGCAACTTCGGGAGCGGGGTTACGTCGATTACATCGACCCCAGTACGCAACTGGTACTTGTTTTATCGACTCCGAAAAGATAAAAGACAAAGTCAACCTCGGCGGAATTTGAACTCAGAACGTAAAAGACGGACCAAATACAGCTAAGTTTTTCGCCCGGCGTGGTAACGATTCTGCCATCTCGCCGCCTTAAAGTGACAGAGTATTCTTTTCTACTCTAGGCACAAGGCCCAGAATTCGTGGAGAGGAGGCCCGTCGGTTAGATCGACTCCAGTACGCAACTGGTACTTAATTTATTGACCCCCGAAAAGATGAAAGGCAAAGTCGACCTCGATGGACTTTGAACTCAGACAAATGAAATACCGCTAAGTATTTCGCTCAGCGTGCTATTGTTTCTGCCAGTTCGCCACCTCGAAAGTGACAGAGAACTGAACGATGATTTATGCAAGAACATTATCGTATATAAGTTAGTTTCTACCTATTGTTGCATGCAATAAAAGAAACCAATACCATTTTTTGCTCTTTTTGCCATGGTATGTAAGACTTCCTTCTTAAATTTCACTTGAATTATTGCTATTTAGATTACAAATTGTGTTGCAATTCTATAATTTTAGACATACAGGATTATTTAATTTTTCTTTCTTTCTTTTTATGTTTTTATCAATATATAAACATACACCCTTCTTTTTATTTATATATACACACACACACATATATATATATATATATATATATATATATATATATATGGGAGAATATACAAATAATAACAACAGACGAGGACAGGTGGTGTAAATAACAAAAGTATATATTAGTATGACGCTCAGGAATACGGAAAGTCC
>NC_068988.1:65487873-65498382 GCF_001194135.2 Octopus bimaculoides | reverse complement strand
CTCTCTCTCTCTCTCTCTTCTTTATTTCTTTCTACACACAGATGTGCACATATATGCACATACATGTTCCCTACATATTCATATATACTCGGGGAATTTTAAATATATAAACATATATATATATATATATATATACATACACATACATACATACATACATACATACATTTGTACATATACATGTATGTATATACATACATATATATAAGTATATGTATATGTAAACACACACACACACATATCTACATATACGTATATATATGTATGTATGTATGTATGTATATAAATATATGTATATATGCATGTCTGTGTGCGTGCGTGTGTGTGTGTGTGTGTGTGTGTAGTAGGGTTGTGTTTGTCCGCGACCACCGCTTTACAACCAGTCTTGGCTTGTTTAGGTCCATGTGTCGTAGCGGTTCGGCGAAATAGACGATGGAATATAAATGCCAGGCTTAAAAAGAATAACTACTTTGATCGGTTTATTCGACTAAAGCCCTTCAAGGTTGTCCCTCAACATGGCCTCAGTCCAATGACTAAAGTAAGTAAAAGATAACACATACACACACAGATAGATAGATAGATAGATAGATAGATAGATAGATAGATAGATAGATAGATAGATAGATAGATATGAATACATTTATGTATGTATATGCATATGTGCAAATGTACGAAACAGACATACAGCTTCACAGACACATACCGCTTTATTCACACACACATGAATACACCTTACTACACCTTTGAGCCACTTGTTAATTTGATAGCAACGCAGGGAAACACTTTAATAGAAGAAAGAGAAGAGATGCAATTAGTGTCAAACTAATAAATATAAGTCATTAAGATTTCACATTACTTTAATCCAATCCCTCAGGGCGCTATATATTAATTCCCAGAGAATATCAAGTTACAAACAGTAAACAAACAGTAAACGCCTCATTAAGTCTTGGGTGGTAGACTTAATCTATCATTCGCTTTGACACAGCCGCACGACACCCTGGGTGCTATTAGCAGAGTTCATTTCATTTCTTTTCAAGCAGTCGGATCAGGTCTCTGGATTTAGGATATCCTTCTTACTTCCTCCTACCCATCTCGGAAGCACTGTAAAGTGTCTGGGACACCGCTTTTCCTGCTAAATAAAAGGTTCTTAAAATAATGGTAGGGTCCCTCCATATTGAGTCACTACTTCTCCCGTATCGAGATGCCACAGCTTTCATACTACTGAGATTTGATATCAAATCGCTGATGCGCTCCGTCGGTTATGTATGTCTCTACATTCTGACATTAACTACAAAACAGTGAAGTTATATGAAATGTTTATCGTTTGATGCAGGCATATAAGACAGGTGACCATGATGAAGTTGATTGGATGAAGTAGCCTAATATAGTATTTAGTAGGTACACAGATACAAATATAGTACAGCCAGCTGTCTTTGAGAGCGAGTATGGCTTGGTAGTTTGTAACATTCTATATACCAATGTAGATGGGAATACAAGGATTGAAATGAGGTCCTTCCTAATGATCTCTGGAGTAACGTTACTCAACAGGATGTAGGGTGTCAGAGACTATCTCCAGGTACAGTAGCATGAGTCAGGAACTCACTCCAGATCCAGTAGGAAGGGTTCAGTGAATCTCTCCAGATCCAGTCACTACTTCTTCGCATTGACAAGCCGTAGCACCAGTAACTGTAGATATTTCATTGGGATGTCACAGGAAAGAATCGCATGGCCGATTCTACAAGCCAAGCGAACCTGCAGGAGATCCAGGAGTAGACCAAGATCGATATGGTTAGCTTATATCCATAGTCTCAGCTGGCCACGCTTGGAAATCCAGCCAGAAAGTGTAATGACCGTGGCTTCTGATAGAACCCTAAAGAGTAGTTGCCGGAAGAGTCGACCCCAAAAACCTGCAGGGTATAGCAGGCGGGAAAAAGCATTGGATGGATCGATATAGGCAATAAGAACTATTACTTGTGGCATTTAATATGGTTGAGACAAGAAGCATGATAAGTTGACATGCTCGATAGGGAAACTGACGAAATACGTTTTGGAATCTTTTATCTTCATCACTTTACGTTTTGAGTTCAGATATCGACTTCGGTCAGTTTTGCCGTCAATCTTTCCAGTTTCCATGAAATAGGCACCAGTTTTCGTTGTTGTTGTTTAGTAAAGTTACCTTCGCGAGTGATACCGACTCATAAGAGTCTGTTTGCGGTTTCCCGGTTTCATGTCGTGTGTATTCTCCACCTTGACGGGATGCCGGTCCATCACAGGATTATTCATTTTTGCCAGCTGAGTCGACTAAAAGCAATGTGAAATGAAGTGTTTTGCTCAAGAACACAACGCTTCGCTCGGTTTGGGAATCGAAACTAAAACTTTACAATCATGAGTGCTACACCCTAACCACTAAGCCACGCACCTCCTATTGATGTTTGGTTGTTGCTTAGTCCAGAAAGAGCCCTGTTCGAGCCTATATAATCAAAGATATTCTAACCATGACAACCACATGGGTTTTTTTTTACAGGAATAGTGTAGACCCAACTACATTGTCCAATATATCTTTATCGAAGACGACAGATCTGGTTTGCCGGAGGTTCGCGCAACCATGCTGTAACTATGTTATTGGCATTTATTAGTACCGGTAATATTTTGCTGTCACTTTAATCACTGTACAATCTCCCTTATAAATGATTGGGCCTCGTATGCTTAAGAAAAAGATCATCTTTTGGAAGGAGCAGTATTAACTGAATAAGTTGTTTTCATGGGTTACAATCACGTGGAATTCCCATGGGTTACAATCACGTGGAATTCCCATGGGTTACAAGTACGTATAATTATGTTAATATATGTAGAGGAGTGGCGGAGAAAATGACAGAACACCAGGGAATGCTATTAATATTAAAGTATTAAATTTCAGCTTGTTAGCCTCCGTGCTGAAATATTGTCAGGTTGATGAGTAAAATGAATATAATCAAGTACAATCTGTCTCACCGACAAACCTTTGGTCTCATGTTAATGTCAAGAAACACTGGAATATGTAAAGAAAATATTGACGTAAAAATATTTATTTCCCTCTATCATTTATCGACACTGAAGATTGCAGCTTTGTGTAGGAATGTATGTTTGTGTGTGCATTGTTTTTTTACTTGTTTAAGTCATTGAACTTCGCTCATGCTGGGGCAGTGCCTTGAATGGTTTTACTCGAACAAATGTAACCCAATACCTATTTTGTTATACCCAGTACTTACTTTATCGATATATCTTGCCGAACCACCAGCTTATGGGTACGTACACAAACATGCATAGGCTTCTTTCAGTTTCTGTCTAACAAATTTCTCACAAGGCTTTGTTCGGCACAGTATTATAGTAGACAACACTTGCGCAAGATACCGCACAGTGGAACTGAACCCGGAATCATGTGATTAGGATATAGCAATCAGTATTATGCAAAACGAGTGAACCAACTACAACAGTAAAGTTATTATTTAATATCGTATGAGTTCAAATTCCGCCGAGGCCGACTTCGCCTTTCATCCTTTTGTGGTCGATAAATTAAGTATCAGTGAAACACTGAGGTTGATGTAATCGGCAAGTCCCCGTCCACCAAATTTCAAGCCTTGTTCCTAGAGTAGAAAGGATTATTTAATATCGTTGTTATCTATTTTTTTCACTTACTTCAAGTCCTATGTAAAGTAACAATCAGCAGATAACGAATCAGCTGAGAAATATCACTTATACCGATGGAGATTTTTCTTAATAGCCCCATATAGACTTGTAGTTTGACTTTCTTTCAGGCCCAGAAAATGAAATACATAGTTAAACCTTCTCTTATTTTAAACATGAAATTCAAACACAGCCGGACACTTCTTAGCACTAGTTAATAAATACGTTTACTTCATTGTGAAAACTATACGTTTGTTTTATAGAAATGATGTCAAGATCATATACTAAAATGATCGGTAGTATCATAATAGATAATCTTAGACAAAGATTAGCTTAGATACTGTACCTCAAAAATAATGTTACCGTTGATGCAAAGCCGTATGTTTCAAGAAAGTCAATCCTTTAGGAAGCTGTAAGCAAATAAAAGAACTCCTGCAATATTATGGATGAAGACAGCTTTAAAATCTGTTTTCGAAACCATAAATCCAGTTTCAGGAACGGAGAAAAGAGGCACACAACGGCCTTTACTAGTGATGTACCACATTTAGAGGAAATTATGTTAACAATTTCAATATGAACGTGTCCATAGTTAAGTGCATTGTACCACACATGGGTTGAACCAAGCAATACAAACTGCGTACAGCTGAAAAGTATAACTTAATAAAAATTACCGTCAGTCTGAATTCATTCAATATGCACATACAGGGTGAGATAAAAAGGACGGACGTTTTTGAAATGGCTATTACTCAGCTCCAGCGGGAGGGACATATGTCCGGCAGATACCAATCGGTCTGTGGTGTTTGAGCATTTTTTTTTTCATGTGAAGTCATGGTGCTGTGGACGATAGAGCGTTGCGTGTTTACCTACGACAGTTACGTGAAGAATAACAAGTCAGTCGCGGTAGTTCGGCATGAGCTTTGGTGCCACCTCAACATTCACCGAAACCGGGCTGTTCCCACCCGTAACAAAATCTTACATTGGGTGATGCACTTCGTACACGAGGTACACTAATGAATAGGAAACCGGTGGGGGCGCCACGAACGGTACGGATCCCGGAAAATGTGGAACGTATCAAACAAGCTTTGATACAGAGTCCGAATCGCTTGCTAGGAGGCATTCCACTAAACTTGGCATCAGTAATCAATCGGTAAGGCGTATCTTGCATGAAGACCTGCATATCCATCCGTACAAATTGGTCATTGGGCAACAGTTGAAACCATGGAACTATAAACAGCAGCTTAACTTCGAACGTCTGGTGGAAGCAATTTTGGGGGCAAATGACAACCTCATTTTGTTAATGAAGGACGAAGCTCATTTTGCTCATAATGAAGGAAGAAGCTCATCTTCATCTCAGTGGTATGGGAAATCAACAGAACTGTCATCATTGGACTCTCGAAAATCCAAGAGGATTTCACGAAAGACCACTGCACAGCCCAAAAGTAACTGTCAGGTGTACTGTTGGAAAATGTGCCGTCATTGGCCTTTACTTTTTTGAAGACAATAATGGAAATTCTGTTACTGCGAACTCCGAGCGTTACATCGAGATGATAAACTTCTTTGTGTCTGAATTACGATGAAAACGTATTCCTATTCGACGTGTGTAGTTTCAACAGGATGGGGCGACGGCCCACACACCCAGAGCATCAATGGACGTTCTGCGCCCTCTCTTCGGTTCCCTGATTTGTCCATGTGTGATTATTTCTTGTGGGGAAACCTCAAGGCACGTGTATATGTGCATAAGTCCCGTACATTGGACGATTTGAAGGAAGATATTCGCGTGGACGTCGCCCAAATCGACAGAGCAATGCTGGAGAGAGTGAAGGCCAACTTCCAAGAATGCTTTCAGAAATGCATCAATGAAAACGGACACCATATGATGGATGCTAATTCAATACAAACACATTGATGTCAATAAAATTTGTTTGCAGCTAAAATTAATGATTTTGTGAATTTTTCAAAAGCGTCCATCCTCTCTATGTATTATACGGCTTGCTCCTACCAAATTTCACCCATAAGATATTGGTCAACTCAAGGCTTTAGGAGAAAACATCCACCTTTAGTGCCGTACAATGGGATCGAACGTGTAATAACACTGTTTTGGAGCGAATTTCTTAACCACAGCACTGTCTGTATCCTTCGTTTTATTTCCATCTTTATTTTGCCTTGTTAAATTATAATTAATTACACCATTTAATGCCAATGTAACTGGATACTTTCATGAATCTTAACTGCTCTCATTTGAAAACCACTATAGCAAAAAGCGAAATTAATCAACGAAGCCATCAATAATCCTTACATATTTTGTTCATAAAATCTACTTAGCTATCGAAACTGTAACAGCGATTCAATATATTATAGTTTGCATACACATATACGCACGCACACGAAACACATACAGATACAAACACACGCGAACACACACGCGTGCGTATTCACATATGTACACTCACATACAAACACGTTCACCAAAAAAAGTTATATTTTAACGACTAGAACAGTAATATGGAAGCACTACACAGCTATAGGAAGCATTCGCAGAGAGAAATATGTTATTTTATTACAGAAAGACAAAACATAATAATTTGGCAGGCAGATGTGACTTTATTCATAAAAATAGTCGACGGGCAAATGTGGCAAATCAATTGGTTACTGAGAAAGAACTCAGAAAAGAAGAAAGTCGTACATGTAAAATTAAAGATTTAGGCCGTGATGCTAATACGTTGCCGTTTCACCTATATTAACTCAAGCGATTTCAGGAAGATCTGTATATGGATAAATATACATCTGGCAACACAGAATCTGAGTCGATATCATGAGGATGCTCCTAAACTGGCAGCCGTTATTTTAGGAGTAGCAGCCAAATCTTTGACAAAATAATACTATAACTGTGGTTGCAGGTACACCTAAACAGAAACAGAGAATGAACACAGTTTAAATTCCCTATGTTATAGGCCTGCTCTATCAAAGCTGATATGAAACCGTCAAAACATCAACAGTAACAACTCAGTATGCAATATGACAAGTGTATTTCAATGTCGAGAATACGGTTTTCATCTTAATGGGACTAGAAAATTCTAGCTCCGCCAAACAAAACTTCCAACGACCTACAAATGTAATAAGCTTTTCAACACACATATCATTAAAGTAAGTTATTCTCACATAAACAACACAACTTATGAAATGATACACCATAACCAACAACACATACCCACAGAGAAGGATAATTTGTAGCGGTAAAAATCCCTTCTAATTTAAGGTAGCCTGTCCGTCAAAAGCAAAGATTTTTTAGTCATTATAACTCTCCTGGTTGGTATCGAAAGCAGATTATACGGAAATGATTACAGACACTTTCAAAAGACGTTACTGTCAGTAGCTATAAATTCTATCTACACATATCAATTGAAAGAACAGACAACACGTCATTTTACTGTCCCAATTCGCTTTAAAACTCATGAAGAATTGGGTTAAATGCCCTCTAATAACCTGAGTCATATTTGAAACAAAACACTCCTAACTTCAGTGTATCACAGAATTCCATCTTTTGTTTAAGGGAAAAGTTCTCGAATATAAAGTAGCCACTTAGCAAGAGATCAAAAATATTATCTAATCGCTTTCAGCCGAAGTGGTTTTTCCTGGACAGAATCCAGACAGCTGAAATTAAATGTCTATGGACACAAATCCACAACTATCATAGCTAACAGCTGTCGTGGAGCAGTTGTTACTTTATGACCAGACGTTTGGATTCGATAGTCTCCTTTACACAGTAATATCGGTTTCAAATCTTTACACAAGGCCAGCAATATCAAGGGAGGGATAAGTCGATTACATCGACTCCTGTATTCAACTGGTACTTATTTTATCGACCCCGAAAGGATGAAAGGCAAAGTCGACTTCGGCGAAATTTGAACGCAGAACGTAGAAACAGTCGAAATGAATTTTCGTCTGTCTCTAAGGATTTAGCCCGGTGTGCTAACGAACCCGTCGGCTTTCCGCCTTTCTTTACACACTAATATTCCAACCAGTTACACATTTGACCTACAATGCGTATATACACAATAATTCCTTCACGTGGTACATTGCAGGGACAGCCTCAATCACTATATAATGTCTATTTGCTCACTCTAAGTACGCGAAACTTCAATTGATATGGAATGAATCACCAAATGGTTCCTAATAAATATTAGCTTTACAACATAAACTGAGTACTCCCTTCATATATAATTTATTAGATAGAAATGCAGGCTAACTGTAACTTCGAGGTTTCTCGAGCAAATGCTTATCAGTCTGTTAGATGATCATCTCCCAGCGAAATTCTGAATTTGCAATCACTTTCTATTTCTGTTTAACAACATATTTACACACGATTCGTGTATCAAGTTGCTCTTCTTTGACGGTCATTTGTCGTCTTTAATAACTGTATTAAGACACTAACTTCAAATATATGTGTTCTGTGAGTGTATATATATGTGTGTATGTGTGTGTGCATATGTCAGCGTGCATATGAGTGTGTGTGTATGCATTTCTGTATGACGTATGCACGCATACAAACACGCATACATACACACACGCACACACACACACGCACACACACACACACACACACACACACACACACACAGAGGGTACAAAAGAGAGAAAGGATATTGGACTTCTTGCTGTAAGGATATAAATGGTCAGACAAGGCTGGTTTATATTAGTATATCCATATTTTTCAATGATATAAACGACATAAAAAAAACTGTGCCTGCCAGACAGTCATGAAAGATCATTGATACGAAATTGCTAACGATTAATTAACTCTAGTGAATATATGCAGATAATGGTGTCCATTCCAAATATTCATTTACATTGTGGTCACACTTGTCTCATTTCAACGAACGTCATTTTGTTCTCCTAAACAGTAGAAACCTGAATAGTTTGTTATTATAATAGTTCTCTGTGTAAAGAATTAGTATCTCAATCTAAATTGTAAAATTCATTTGATATTTTGCTATATTTTATAGGTTGTTTTAGGCTGGTTTATAGTCGTTGATGCGTTATTTTGAGCGTCTAATTGACTTATTTTTGGCAAAAAAATCTAGATTCCTATTGTCAGTGTTGAAAAATTAATGAAGGATTCGAGGAAAAAGCAACGGAAACAGAACGAAATCAGAAGAAAATTTATTTTCGTTTCTTCCAGCTGTATATCATAGAATAGACGGCGCCAAAAATATCGTCCAGAAGGAAAATCGTGTTTAGACTAGAAACAGAAATAGAGCGTAAGAACTCTAGCTTAATACTAGCGTAAGAATTATAGCTTAGTATTGTACGATTTATATCGGCGTTGCGTAGGACAGTGGTCAAATCCATTGAATGGATTTGTATGAAAGTTTTTGTTGTTTTTAATTTTCTCGTTTATAAATTTGTTTCATTAAATTTACTCAAACGTTTACAGAATTCTATTCTAATGCTGCAATTTATTGTATTTGATATCAATTTCCAACGCTGTCCCCCTAACCCTCATTTCTTGGTTGGTTGGTTGGTTGGTTGGTTGGTTGGTTGGTTGGTTGGTTGGTTGGTTGGTTGGTTGGCTGGTTGGTTGGATGGATGGATGGATGGATGGATGGATGGATGGGTGGAGGGATGGATGGATGGATCCCAATTCATAAAGTTATTCATAGTCTTGCTTCAGCCTCTCTACCTTTTCTACCACAACTAAGAGCTGACTAGACTATGCTGGTCTTCACTTAATCATTTCCGTCCCACATACATCTCCTCATCATCCTTGTTGCACCCAATCTCCTAGGCCTTGTACTAATCACTAATCATTATTCACAGTCCTTCCACCCCTATATATCAGCTCTCAGGAATTCCCTCCATGTTCATGTTTTCCCCGGAGGTGTTGACTAACAAATGTCAAAAAACTTTACCAGCATTAACGTCAACCGTCTGGAGCGTTTGTATTGTCCATGGGCAAAACCTATCATCAAAGATGCTTGCATCATGATATTCCAACTGTTTTCATAATAGATGAGTGCACTTCATATATTAAGATGCTAATTTATAATTTTGGAAGATTTGGCTGCTATTTCTGAGAAGTCAAGTGTCCAAGCAAACTATTTCTTATTTCTAAGAGTTAAAGCCAATAACACAACTTCCACTCTACCTGTATGATTTTTTTCTGGTTTTCTATTCAAAGATACAACATTTTGTACATCATTTTCTCATTCTTTTGTTGATGTTAATTGGACAAATGTATAAATTGGAAAGTGGGGTTTTTTTTTCCAAAAATATTTCTGTATTAGCAACAGCAGATATTGAAACCTGTGCGCTGCACATTAATGATTTATTTCGTCAGTGTATTTACTTTAAGGTGCTGGTATACTTTTGGCTATATTTTTGGGTCTCCATGTATGAATACACTTTATTAGTAGTTTGAAACATTCAAACAGTTTTCGGCATAGCATACAGTTATATATTACGGTTTGATATTTTTTTTTAATTTTGCTCATATTCTGTTCAAATAGGAAATAATAGCAAAACCATTCTTAGCCGCCGCGACAAAGTGGTGCATGTATAACTAATATAAACTAGAATAATGAAATCGCCATCTTATTAAGAATTCCATTTCATAAATTAAACACAGAATAATCATAAATATACGACAATACTTACACATGATATTTCATAGAGAAACACACACACACACATACACTTGTATGTCTGTATTTAGTATATATATGTGCGTTTGTGTGTGTGGTTGTGTGTCCTTATGTATGTATTGATATATATATATCTATGTGTGCGTATGCATATATATATGTATATATATATGCATATATATATATATATATATATATATATATA
>NC_068988.1:65485324-65486396 GCF_001194135.2 Octopus bimaculoides | reverse complement strand
GTGTATGTATGTATGTATGTATGTGTGTGTATGTATGTATGTATGTATGTGTGTATGTATGTATGTATGTATGTATGTATGTATGTATGCATATATGTATATATATGTTTGATAATATATATACTCACAGTTGTTAAATTGTAGCAATATCTTAGACAAGTTTATGCTGCATTTTGCCGGCTAGTCAAAATTTCTCTCTCTCTCTCTCTCTCTCTCTCTCTCTCTCTCTCTCTCTATCTATCTATCTATCTATCTATCTATCTCTCCTTCTCTCCTCTTTTTCTTTCCCTCTGCTTCTCTGTTTTTCTGTCTCGCTTGATAGACAGACAGATAGATAGATAGATAGATAGATAGATAGATAGATAGATAGATAGATAGATAGATAGATATCTCACCGGAGCAACGAAGGCAGGCGAAATATCAAAAGCCAAGAAATTGGTTCCAGGCGAAAAGAGCAGATGACTAGTGCAGTAGGTCTAGGAATTCAATGCGTGAGGAAAGACCTCAGCAAAGAAGCTACCATGGGGCATGTTCTGCAAAACAGAATTTACCGTGTTACGATTCTTCTTAAGAGAGGTGTAAGATACTCATGGATGATAGGAAGCATGTCTCTGGTGGTACTAGTGTGATTGTGTAGATAATCATCATGGATATGGCAGTGGGTTGCGAGAGAAGTTTACAGTTTATGCCTGCTTTGGAATGGGAATTTGAGAATATAAAACACGAAGGAAATGTGGAAAAAATACGATAGGAATGTTCGCCTTTGGCTAAAGAGGGTCGTAAATTCAATATTTGTACAAATAGATTTGTCAAGCTGAAAGTATCAGATATGTATAATATTTGCATCAGTTCACTGGAGTAATGTGTGTAGTTACGTGGAGTGTATGTGTGTTGTACACACACACATGTATATGTGCTTATATAATATATATATATATATATATATATATATATATATATAATATACACAGGCGCAGGTATGGCTACGTAGTAAGAAGCTTGCTTCTCAACAACATGGTTATGGGTTCAGTCCTACTGCGTGGTACTTAGGCAAGTGTCTTCTACCGTAGCC
>NC_068988.1:65482456-65485056 GCF_001194135.2 Octopus bimaculoides | reverse complement strand
GTATGTATGTGTTTGACCTCCACCACCACTTGAAAACCGGGGTTGGTATGTTTACGTCCTCGTAACTTAGACGTTTGGCAAAGGGCGGTAAAATAAGTACCAGGCTTTAAAAAATATGTCCTGTCGATTTGTTCGATTAAAACCCTTCACGGCAGCGCCCCAGCATGGCTGCACTCAAATCACTGAAAGAAATAAAAGATGAAAGATATATAAACCTTCATATGTGTGTGTGTGTGCATGTATCTATCTATATATTTATCTATCTATCTATCGACACACACAAACAAACAGACACACAAACACACGCTTATATCGAAAGAAAGAGAAGAGGGGAGACTGAGTGTTGATGTAAAAGCAATTTACACAACAGCAGATTTATTTTAGCCATTCAAAAGCAGCCAGAAACTGTAAACTTACTTTATTATTTAGTGTCAGGACTGTCGTCTTATTTTCTGCAACTTAGAAGCTGACACAGCGCGACAGCAACTGCTTTGAAACTTAGTTGCTGTCTAGTTATAAACTAGGTCTCAGGGTTTTTAATTTAGATTTTAAAATTTTGTACCTTTAGCAAAGTCTAAGAAATAAGCCACAAATGCATTTGAAATTTGAAACTTTGCTTTGAAAAGCATGTTGTTGGACGTATGTCTCTTCTTTTACTGAAACACTTTTATAAGGTAGAAAATATTGCTTTGTTGGACTCCATGGCAGACTGCTGTTTGTGAAGATTAGATCTGTCAAAGAGAATTACTGCTTAAGTAAATGAAAGGAATTGATAACAACTGAAATCGTTAACTGTATGGTGTACTTGGATTGTTGAGTGTTTGATTTTTACTGTGAAACACCTACAACATTTATTGTCAATATTTCTTTCCAGACTTCATACTATTACTCTCAATAATTGATTATTCCCAGGTTTCAGCTTCAGTTGGGAAAAATACAACTTTAGTTATATTTACCATGTCACGGAGTTAAACATAAATCTGTTGAGGTGTTGCTCCGTCCAATGAGAGTGTTTAAAAGATGAAGTTTGTTAGCTTCAGCGAATGTACTTCAACAAACAGAAGAATGAAAATAAGAATTTCTATCCAAACTACATAACGATAAGTGCAGATAATAATAAAAAAGCATTTGCATTGTGGAATTAAGGCCGCTTTATCAGTGAAGCAGACGTGTGTCTAGAGTAAACCGGAGGTTTACCATATTTATTATTTGTATTTTATTATATTTTGATCAGACTTAAACAAGGTCTTTAAAATTTCGTTAGAATTAATCTTTTACTGTCAGTCAGACGAAGAAGGTGGCACTGAATATTGATGGATTAACGATTTGATGATTTCTTTCTTTACTGCAAAGAGAAAAAGAACTATAGTATTTTCTCTATTATAAGCACAAGGCCTGAAATATTTGTCGAGGGGGCCAGTCAATTACATCGACCCCAGTGCTCACTTGATACTTATTTTGTCGAACCTCATAGTGTGAAAGATAAAATCAACCTCGGCTGAATTTGAGCTTAGAACTAATAAGCAGAGAGACAACACAGTAGCTCCTTTCTAACTGCATGATAGTTTTAAAAAAACGTAACAATAACTTTATATTCTTATTTCTTTACTACCAACAAGAGGCTAAAACACAGAGGGGACAAACAAGGACAGACAAACGGATTAAGTCGATTATATCGACCCCAGTGCGTAACTGGTACTTATTTAATCGACCCCAAAAGGTTGCAAGGCAAAGTCGACCTCAGCGGAATTTGAACTCAGAACGTAGTGGCAGACGAAATACCGCTAAGCATTTCGCCCAGCGTGCTAACGATTCTGCCAGTTCGTAGCATTTATATTCTTTCTAACTTTATATTCTTTCTACTCTTAGCTCAGGGCTTATGAGACGTAACTTAATATAAAAAAAACATTTGTTCTAGTTCTTACAATTCTTTCCGACAGAAAACAAAAAGCAATATTATTAAACACTCATTCATTTTCCATCATTTTCATTGATGGGAAACACTTTCTTCGTTTCTATTCGTTTATTTGTGGTTTCTTATATCACGAAGCCAGTTAATATGCAAAACTAATTATACTGTATGAGAGATAGATTACAAGCATGGTGTAAGACAATTTGGAGAAAAGGATTTATATAAGAAACTTGTTTCATTGAATTACAAAGTGTGAGAGAGAGGGAGAGAGAGAGGGGGGGAGAGAGAGGGAGAGAGAGAGAAAATGATGCAGGATATATTGCAAGTGAGTGGAGAAACGAAAGTAAGTGCCACTGTCAACACATGTAGAGGTAATTGCATATAATTTGAATAACAGTTTAACTCAGCCTTATATGATTTAAGCAACCACGAAGCTTCCAGACGGAGTTAAGTCAAGCTGTTATCAAATATATATATATAGGCGCAGGAGTGGCTGTGTGGTAAGTAGCTTGCTTACCAACCACATGGTTCTGGGTTTAGTCCCACTGCGTGGCACTTTGGGCAAGTGTTTTCTACTATAGCCTCGGGCCGACCAAAGCCTTGTGAGTGGATTTGGTAGACGGAAACTGAAAGAAACCCGTCGTATATATGTATATATATATATATATGTGTGTGTGTGTGTGTGTGT
>NC_068988.1:65473592-65480884 GCF_001194135.2 Octopus bimaculoides | reverse complement strand
ATATATATATATATATATATATATACATACATACATACATACATATATACGACAGGCTTTGGTCGGCACGAGGCTATAGTAGAAGACACTTGCCTAAGTACCACGCATTGGGACTGAACTCAGAACCATGTTGTTGAGAAGCAAACTTCTTACCATACAGCCACACCTGCGCCTGTGCGTATGTATATTATATATATATATATATATGAGCCCATATACATGTGTGCGCGTGTGTGTGTACAACACACATACACTCCACGTAACTCTACACATCACTCCAGTGAACTGATGCAAATATTATAAATATCTGATGTTTTCAGCTTGACATTTCTATTTGTACAATATTGAATTTACCACCTTCTTTAGCCAAAGGCGAACATTCCTATCGTATTTTGTATTCTCAAACTCCCATGATAATCTTACTTAAAAATACTTAAAAATCATTCTGACGTGGACATTTTATTGCTAGTATATTTTGCAATATATTTTAAATTAAGCGTCAGTTTTAAGAGAAGGCTAATTTCTTAAATCCTGACTGATTTTATGCCTACGTATGTGCATGTATTCCTTTGGGTGTAATGGATCATGTGAATAGACGCACGCGTAACAGAACATTAGTAGTTTTTAGTTGTTTTTTCTTTTTATTTTCGCGCTAAATAGCTTCTTTGTAGCAAACTTTATGGCAGGCTACTTGGAATTTGATAAAATACTTAACGCTAGATTATTGTAGACAATATTTAACGAAAAAGTGAAAACTGTACAAATGGAGTCTCACAACAGGGACTTTCATAGTGCATTTAGCAAAGTGTTGTTCTGTTAAACACACTGCGGCCACACAGTTGGACTAAACCTTGAATAATGAGATTCGGAAACAAACTTCTTATCACACAGCCACACCTTGTCAAGTATCTTGACTCCCTAAATAACAAAACACTTTTGCTAATTAATTTAAAGCAAATTTACGCGTAACTCTCGCCATAAACTTGCAGAGGAGCGGAGTTCACCATTAAGAAATACAAAGGATATTTTCCACCACTTTCTTACGAATTACTGTTCAAATCACAGAAGGGACAATTACAGAAGTGAAAAAAAATCATAATTTTGAAACAATCACATTAAACAAAAGAAACCGTGTATTCGTTAAACACGTCGAAAGAAACTGCCTAATGAAGAGCTAAAATGGATACAAAGCAAGCCATCATATACTTCTTTCTCTGTATTTAGTTCTTTCATCACGTACCATATTTTTTCCGTCTATGTTAGTTTTCAGTAGTTTTGTTTATCTACCGCCTTGTATAACGTCTTTCTTACTACAATGGTATTCTTATTGCTTGCCATCTGTTGCCGTAATTCTTGTAGCCAGACGACAGGCAAACAGCCAAGCACTAATGCCAAGACAAACTGTAATAGCATCATTGACTATATATATATATATATATATATATATATATATATATATACATATGTACGTATGTATGTATGTATGTATGTAATGTATGTATGTATGTCTGTATGTATGTAATGTATGTATGTATGTATGTAATGTAATGTATGTATGCATGTATGTGTGCTTGTATATATGTATGCCCACACCTCCAACAGAGTAACAACAATATCTGCCTACACCTTAAGCAGTCTAATTATTGTGTCTGTAGTAAGCAGAAAACTTTTGTCAATCACTTGATCCAGAATACATACACCAGATGTTCACTACACCGTTCACGCTCATTGCAGTACACATGCACACACGCACACGCATTTACATACATACATACATACATACATACATACACACACACGAGCATTCATGCAAGAACTCTTATGTTCGTGTC
Source organism: Octopus bimaculoides (assembly GCF_001194135.2). Classification (NCBI taxonomy): domain Eukaryota; kingdom Metazoa; phylum Mollusca; class Cephalopoda; order Octopoda; family Octopodidae; genus Octopus; species Octopus bimaculoides. Next base: position 65,479,052 of record NC_068988.1, on the reverse strand, counting down.
TGTGTGTGTGTGCATGCGAACATACATGGAAATATAAACACATTTAATGTGCGTGTAGGTGAGTATATATGGGTGTTAATGTGTCATTGTTTTCTTTGTCACACATATGCATACGGACGACTATTAGCAGAAATGCTATTCAATAATCATAAACAAACATACACTCTTATACACACACACACAAACACGTATACACACTATGTACACAAATAAAAATGCTTTAGTATTTATATTGTACAATAGGAACTTAGGTGATGAGACTAAATGGACACAAAGAAAGAGATTTGAAGTGTCTGTAGTGAAGCCATTTTGTGTATCACACACACACACACACACACACACACACACACACACACTCACATATGTGGGGTGTGTGTGCGTGTGTTCACTATTGATTGTTGAATACAATCAACTGTCATTGGTTATTTATATTTGAAACGCCCTCTTCATATACAACGACTCCATAACACAATACGCCATTGCATGCTAGGCTTTATACAATAGACAAGACCCACGTGATTTCTCTCATAGTAATAACTAACTAATCTGACCTGGTTTGTGTCTTTTCCTCTCTTTCCCTCTCTATCTCCCTTAGACATTCATATGTGACATTAAAAAGAAAGGAAATCATTGAATATTACCATTTATATATTTTCGTCCATATTTTTCTTTCTGTGTTTGTCTACTTCGGTCTATATGTACGAGCATTTTACTTACACGTTTTATAAAAATATGTGCCTTTTATAAATATATATCTTTTTGTGAATATATATGCGTGTGCATGAGAAAGCTAATGTGACTTCAAATCTAGCTTAATGGGAATTCTGTCAAGGCTATCCATTTAGATCAAGTCACTGTTCCATCTCCCATTTGTTGAGCAGTCACACAAGTCTCAATATTTAGACCACCTAGACAACATCTGTAAAAGTTGTACCTCCAGAATGTTTTGAAGGATAAGAGAAAGCAATGCAGTAGTAGGTAACTTAAACAGAGATACAAGTGTGGGCACCTTGTTTATTGAGGTAAGGCCTTTCTTGCCAATGACTGTGAAAAAAATATTATATCGTATATAGGACTTAATGAAAATCCTTTTGGAAAATGGATTCTGGTAGGATGTGTATACATTTAGAGACTCAGAAAAACGCCTTACCACATCACTATCTATTTATGCAATTTGTCTGCAATTTGTCAACAATATGTCTGCAATTTAAATAATAATGATAATAATAATAATTAGTAGTAGTAGTAGTAGTAGTAGTAGTAGTAGTAGTAGTAGTAGTATTGCCTTTGCACAGCTTCTAACGCTGCAGATGTACTACAGTGTCAGCTGTTCACTACCAGTGAACTAAGGTAACACCTCTTATTTTTCGAGCACCTTCCAGAGTATTCGAGCGGTTCCAAGCAATGCTGTTTTCTGCAATTGCTCCATCCTTATTGTAGCCCCTATTTGTTCCACGTACTTCTCGAGATTTTTGCTCACCGTTCCCAGGGCTCCGACAATTATTGGTACTACTGCTACCTTTTTCATCGACCACAACTGCTTAACTTCCCAAGCTAACCTGTCATATCTCTCGACTTTTCTTTCTTCCTTATCACATACCGTGTTGTCAGCTGGGCATGCTATATCTATGATCCAGCATAGTTTGTTTTCTCAATTAAGACTATGTCTGGCTTCCTATTCTCTATCTCATGGTCGCACTGAATCATGAAATCCCATAGGATCTTCGCATTTCTTCGCATCTTTATTTTCGAGGATGAGCAACGACAGCAATGTATTCATCATAGGACGTAGCTGAGACAGTGGGTGATAGTAGCGGTAGTGTTGAATAAAATATTTTACATATCAACTCCAATTAGAGTCAATTTTTTCCTTCGCCCCACTGGGTCAAATATATAAGTAACAGTAAAATACTCGCATTAACTGCTTTAAACACACTGACACGCACCCCATATTAACCAACTTATAACGATAAATAAATTCACCAATGCAATATCACACAAATATATTTTCCGATACACGACTTTACACAGAAAATCTCTGACATAACACTGAAGACTCTATACTCACTGACACACAACCGCACACTCCAAATGGTATCTCATACACACAACTATACTGTCTTACATATATACCTTCCAACCACACTGTGCAATAAATGCACACGCAAAACACACATGCACACACACACCACATTTTTTTGTCTAAGATATAGCCATCACCCCCACAATGTCTCTCTAATGCACGTTCGGGCATATTATGAAACTGTCTTAGTTTTGAATTAACTTGAAAATGATTGAGTTTTTCAACAAAAGCTCTCATCACCCGTTTACAGTCTATAAACGTTATCATTTTCCCTGCAGCAGAAGAGAAACCTCGTTCAGCTTACGAAAAATCCAACTAAGATAGTATATGTTCTTCTTTTGAGCTTGAATTTCGGTGGCTAAGTCTGAGTGCCCTTCTGTTTATAAGAATACAACTATTGTATTAAGTTTACAAATCTTTCCAAGCAGTTGCAAAAGTAGTCTTTGTGTATTGTTCGTCAGCATCGACACAAAATTTTCGGAAAATACGCTTATATATACTGTTAGATTTAATTTTGTTTATTGTTTTTATAACAGTGTTCAACGACTGATTTAGAATAGGGCTTATATATTTGTCCACGAGGTTATGCCTGTGTAGCACACAGTGTGTAACTAGAATTTGATGGCGCAACTTTTTTAATGAGAGATATATCCTTTGTGTCTTCTAACTATAGACGTTGCACCATCAGTAGCTCATGAAACTAAATTTTCATAATATGGAATTTCTTTTTCTTCAAAAAACGTTTTCAGTGCAGAAAATATAGAAGCGCCCATTGTTTCAGTCTCCAACAGTTTTACAAATAATAAATCTTCTTGTTATGCACAGTTTCCATCAAAATATCGTACATACCTCATTAAAAGGGCCTTATTGTCAATAACTGTGCTTTCGTCAATTTGAATAGAAAAATTTGTTGTTTTTAATCTTTGAATTAGTACGTCTTCGATATGACCTGAAATTTCATCAATTCTTCTACGGATAGAATCATTACTCAAAGGTAGAGCTGTAATGATAGATGAAGGATTTTGATTCATAACTTCTGATATTACTGCTTCTACTGCAGGAACAATAATCTTTTCAGCTACCGTATGTGCACTACTTGTTTTTGCAATAATTTCTGCAATTTTATATGAAGCAATCAGTCCACTGTCATTAATTTTTGACTGTTTCTTAAATAATGATTTAACAGCACTCCAATTTTCAAAATCAGTTTTCAATCTCTCAAAATATTTGATAGGCTTACCGACTTTTTCGGAGTGCTTTCTTCTCATGTGGTCAGAGAGTCGAGAGGACTTCATGGCTTAATTGGACAAAGATTGTATAGAGACAAAAAGCTGCTTTATGTCTGTAGAGTTCTTGATAAAACCGTATTGTAAGTGCTCATCGATATACACTCGACACTTTTTCGCTGAGCCTGCCATAAAAAGTGGGTGAGAACAAATGTAAATTAGTAAACACAAAACTGACTATTATATCTGTGTCCGACGGTTAAGAGAGAGAGCATCAAATTCAGGCGCGTGCCGTGTATTCAATGAATCACGCAGCCCGGTGGCTAGTGTCATAGAACCAAGGGTAAGAAATTCAGTGATGAATGAGTCATTATAATTTGATGAACTAAATCTTGGAAGATAACGCACTTATTGAGGTGCATAGTTACTGTATTTGAATTAAGAAAAGAGAGTTGGTTTTACGGCTTGACCACAGTTATTCAGAAGAGCCCTTGTTGTCGTGATACACTGGATGCGTGATTGCTTGTTGTGAGTACAGTCGTCGATCGAAAACTGCATTCATCGTCCCGCCCCCAAATTTGATTATCGCCCCCGGTTGAGTTGAGAACCACTGCCCTAATGTATCAACCATGTCAGCATAAATATCGTTGGTGGAGCTAAATCCTTTTTCTGCAGATACTTGATAACACAACGATGCCAAATTCTGTCCATTTTCTAGAGAAGTCGCTATGAGTTACTTTTGAAGTCTTCTTTGAGCAGTCCGATGTCAGTTTAATGCAGTTATAATAAGAAGTGTTGAAATTAATGCATACAAGATTCCACAGCTCTAACATCAATCCTTAATAGTTAGCCTATGAACTATTCAGTCCACCCTGGTGTACACAATCTCTGTCAGGCAGTCTACAGCACATAGTTGTGCACTCATCACATTCTCTAAAACATAAATCATAAACATCCTACATATTTCAACACACGCTACGTTATCCTATACACACACACACACACACACACACATATATATATATATATATATATATATATATATGCGCACACATACATATACACACACACGCACTTACACACAGATATTTTCCAATATACCACAGACTTTGATACACAACTACACACAAGGTCCAATGATTGAAAAGGTTAACGTACAAAATATTCTTTTCTATAATTAAAAACGATTTTATTTGCATTCCATTCCTTAGCCTTCACAGTTGTTCGTAATCGGAAAATCTGGAGACACGAGGAACAGATAACTTCAACTATTATTCAAAAGTGAAGAATTTTCCCCTTAGGCTCAGTTTTATAAAATAGTTCCAGTGTCCTCAAACAATAAGGGAATCTGTGAGTAATCTCTAGAGCCCTCTAGCAGTTGTTATTTCCATCCTCACAATTTCATTATCATTTTAAATGTTTTTCGTATAGAGTGTCAGAAAATTGATCAAATCTCTGTGATTGACTCACAATATCATTTACAACTCCAACTGATTCCTTGAATTTTTTCTCCATCCTCTTCCATTCCTTTTCTTTTCTTCTTTTTCTTCTTCTTCCCATCATCAGCTTTTCTCCCCTTCTTTCTGCTCTTCGTCATCATCATCATCGTCCCTTATTCTATATGACTGCTTTCGTCATTTTTCAATACTACAATATTTTTTAAGCCAGCGAGCTGGCAGAATCGTTACCACGTCAAGCAAAATGCTTAACGACGTTTTGTTCGTCTTCACGTTTTGGGTTCAAATTCTGCCGTGGTCGACTTTGCTTTTCATCCTTCGATAAAATTACCAGGTCGATAAAATTACAAGTTGAGGACTGGGATCGATTTAATCGACTTACCCCCTCCCAAACATTGCTGGCCTTAAGCCAAAATTTGAAACCAATATTACTATATTTTCACATCGGACTCACAATCTTGATATGGTGAGTCCGATTTCTGGGCTGGGCTGTGTTGTGTTCTTGATCAAGACATTTTATTTCACGTTGCTCCAGTTCATTCAGCTGTAGATATTCTATAAGTCGGACTATTTTAGATCCATACACATGTGCATTCTTTCTATTCAATGTATTTAACATTCTGTGTAAATCGACTTGCCCAACTTACGTCTCATATATATATATGTATATATATATATATATATATATATATAT
>NC_068988.1:65470761-65472595 GCF_001194135.2 Octopus bimaculoides | reverse complement strand
GAAGAAGAAGAAGAAGAAGAAGAAGAAGAAGAAGAAGAAGAAGAAGAAGAAGAAGAAGAAGAAGAAGAAGAAGAAGAACAAGAACAACAACAACAACAACAACAACAACAACAACAACAACAACAATCCATTTGAGCGGGATGGGCTATTTGACCTGCAGGAAAATCTAACTGGGTCCCCACCTGCAAGGTGAACCTCTGTTTATCTTGCTATAAGGTCACCATGTTGCGCACTAGAGGCGCAAAAAATATTTAGAACAATACAAAGATCTACATAACACGTGTAAACAACAAAAAGAATAATAATTGACAAGGAAATTATTTCAACAAATATCTTATATAAGTGGGAAATACCATCAAGGGGCGACCAAGTAACTCCAGACATCGAAATACCCAGTCACCAGAAGTACAATGGCTCGTACTCAATTCTTCTCCGTACTTTTTCAGCTTACGAGTACATGCAGAGGCTACATTCATTCACTCGAGTCATTCTCGCCTCGTTCATTCATATTTTTACAGTATCTCCTTCGACCCCCCTCACCGAAAATCGAAAATGTCGAAGTGAACTTTGCTGAAAAGAAAAGACAACTGTCTGTTTTCAGTCTCCTCATTCTCAACCACCATACAACCTCTTCATATATATTGGGTTGGCAACTAAGTTGCCGCCGTTTTTTTCAAATTTTGGAATTTATTGCGTTTCTAAATTTTGGAATCTATTTTTTTCGAGAATTCTATTTTTGAATCGTTTTGGTATCTTTTTTGTTTTTCTAGTTAATTTTAGTTAATTTTTGTTTATTTTCAGATCATTAAAATGGAATGTCAAGTTAAGAAAAACGAGCATTTTCGACACCTCCTTCTTTTTGATTTTAATCAAGGTTCTAAGACCGCAGAAGCTGCTCGCGACGTTTGTGCTGTGTAAGGAGAGGATGCCATAGCTGAAAGAACCACTCGCGATTGGCATACCAAGTTCAAAAATGGACGCACCTATTCTGGCCGTCCAGTTGAGTTCGATGAAAAGCGATTAAACTAACTTTTGCACGAAAATTTTCGTCAAACGACAAAGGAACTGGCAGAGGAAATGGAATGGTCCCACACTGCTATAGAAAGCATCTTCACTCGATGGGAAAGGTTCAGAAGTATGGAGCATGGGTTCTGCATGCTTTAAGTGACAACAACAAAAAATCAACGAGCCACAATCTTTGCTGGTTTGCTTGCTCGTCACCGCTCAACTCATGGACACAAGCAACGATTTCTTTACTGAATCGTTACTGGCGACGTAAAATGATGCCTGTACATCAATATGAAGCAGCGTAAGGAGTGGCTTAGCCCCAGTAAAGAAGCGACACCGTGCGTGAAACAAGATCTTCATCCACGTAAAATGATATTGTGCGTATGGTGGGACTGGGAAGGGATTATCCATTACGAATTGCTTGAACGGAACCAAACGGTCAACGCGGAACTTTATGTTCAACAGATGGAACGACTCAACACGGCTATTCAAGAGAAAAGACCTAATCGGCAGCATGGAGTTCTGCTGCACGACAACGCCCGCCCTCATATCGCCAATATGACCAAGGAATCCATTCAAACGCATGGCTGGGAAGTGCTGCCACACTCACTGTACTCTCCTGATTTGGTACCAACGGATTTCCACCTCTTTCGGTCTCTTTCAAGTGCTATGCGCGGAGTTTCGTTCAATACTGATGCAGAATTGAAAGCTTAGTTGGATCAATTTTTCGAGTCGAAATCGAGTGATTTATACCAACGAGGTATTGAAAATCTTGTTGAACGTTGGGAAGAAGTTGTAAGCAACAAGCGTGAATACATTATTGATT
>NC_068988.1:65468996-65470213 GCF_001194135.2 Octopus bimaculoides | reverse complement strand
TGTGTGTGTGTGTGTGTGTGTGTGTGTGTGTGTATATATACATGTATATACATCCTCCTCCCACCATACCCACACCAGGCTCTCCATTCCCTACTCCCAATCCCGCCGTCTGCGCAAGCTCTGCAATGACAACCACGACTTTGAAACTCAGTCTCAACTCATGTCTCACCACTTCATGCATCATGGATATCCCATCACCACTATCCACAGAGCCCTTGCCAGAGCACGTTCCGTGGACCGTGTCTCTGCTCTTTCTCCCGCCTCGTCGTTTCCCGTCTACCATTTCCCCTCACCTCCCACCACTCCACACTTCCCCTCCAACGCACCATTCTCCGAGCCTTCCGGCGACTCCAGTTCGACCCCTCCACCTCGCACATTTTCCCCAACCTACTCTTTCCCTCCTTCAAATGAGCCCACGACCTGCGTGACCTCCTGATTCACAGTTTCTTCCCTTCTCCTCCTCTTAACCTGGCTCGTGCCTCTGCTCCCGCCCACGCTGCCGCACTTGCCCCTACCTCTTCAACACCATCATCCCCACAGGCACCCATCATTGTTCCTATCATATCACCGACTCCTTTACCTGCACTTCTAGCAACGTCATTTACTGCATCTCCTGCTCTTTCTGCCCTTCTCTGTACATCGGTCAAACGGAACGCCACTTGGCTGACCGGTTCGTGAAGCACATCCGAGACATTAGACTCAGCAATGACACCCTGGTCTCGCGTGATTTCCGCTTTACCGGTCATTCACTGCAACACTTTCCTGTCTTCGGATTGTCTTTGCATAGAGGCCATCCGGACTCCCGCCCATGTCGTGAACAAGAATTAATCTTCTCTCTTCGCTACTTTGCCCTACATGGGCTCAACTCCCCACTTCTCTTCATCTGACTCCCCTCCTGTCCTCTCTACATCCGACACCTACTTTCTTTCTTCACACCTAACCACCTCTCCTCTCCTCCCTTCATCTGACACCTACTTCCCCTCTTCACTCTTACCCACCTTCTCTCTTCATTGATACCACCACATCGGAATAATTACAGCAGAGTTGCTAATATCTAGCGATCATACTTGATACGGTTAGCGTGATTGTTAATACCTAGCGATACTTCTTGATGCGGTTAGACGAAACCTGGAATATTCCCGAGAACTACTACGGTACCCACCTGGATAATTTCATCCTTATACACTCACATTATATATATATATATATATATATAT
>NC_068988.1:65462924-65468804 GCF_001194135.2 Octopus bimaculoides | reverse complement strand
ATATATATATATATATATATACATGTGGGACAACAAGGTACGGTTATCGATTGCTATTTCCAACAAAAATTGGTACCTTGTTGTGTCACTATGTCTTATTTATAATTCTACCTTGCGGTGCTTATTTCGCTGGGAAATAATACTATTGCATTGAAAAACAAAACTATTTTATCGCAATAATATTTATAATTTATATATATATAAATACATATATACTTCCAATATAAGGATAATTCTTTTTTTTTTAATTTATCAGTCGCCAGCATATTAAAATGCCTTTTAAGGCGAAAATTACAAACAATTATAAATAAGGGCAAAAGAAAAAAAATTATGCCAATACGCTGAAAAATAGATCTTAGATCGTCTAATCGCATAAAATATTTTTCACTACACGCTGTGTATTTATAGTGAAAAATATATGTGGTTAGACGATGTAAGGTCTATTTTTCAGCATATTGGCATAGAAAACTTTCTTCTTTGGCCCTTATTTATGATTATTTACATAAGTGTGTGTGTATATATATATATGTGTGTGTGTGTGTGTGTAATCGACTTACCTCTTCCCCCAAAATCACGAGCCTTATGCCAAAATTTGAAACCAATATAAGAAATAATTACTGTTTATATGTTGTGGCTGACAGGAACGTTTGAGTGAGGCAACAAATGGTTTTTAGTTAAATTTCTTCATGTTCCGGGCTCAAATCAAGCCGACTTTACCTTGACAAAACAATTGACAAAATATGTTACCAGTTATCCAAGAAAACTTCTCGGCCAAAATGTGTTCTTGTGTCCTATTATTTTTTTCATCACCAACTCATCACCATACGCGGATTATGAGCTGTCGACAAATAAAATCTACAACACAGGTTCGATCTCTCGATCAATCAACTTCTTCACTACATTTTCTTATGTTTTCAATTAGTGACCACACCTTTTATAACTTTAATCTATGATCCACAAACAGAATGATTCCTCATACTGACTCCTAGCTACGGCACTTACCAATATTTTCCTCTGCAAGACAAGACCTGGTCTACACAACAACAACAACAATAGCAACAACTTATCAAAGTGCATAAACCTTGTAAATTGGACCAACAAAATATTTAATCTTTAATGGACGTTTCGATTTTTACCCTTTCTTCAAATATCATGCCACATTTCTTTCATCTCAAACAGTGTTGAGCAAACTTGTATGAGTTACGTAGCAACACTGTTTACTTCAACTTGAAAAGCTGTACAAACATGTCGTGGAATATTATATATTCTAAACTATCTACATACGTATCTGAGACGCTAGAACAGAATTTAGAATCGGTTTAGAGTGTAATTGATGTGTGAATATAAACAATTATGCTTGTGAATATAATATAAGACACTGAACTAAATAATTGGCTATATTCTACTCCCAACTGTTCTCAGTGTTTAGCTGGTTTGTTTTTTGAATCCTTATCTGAAGAAAGGTAAATATCAACCTACGTAAAAACTGAACATAAAATGTTGAGGTATATTTTTCTGGGTCTTTTTTTTTAGTCAGGAAGGAAGGCAGTGTTCATGACCTTTGCAGAAACTCCGAGACTGATAGAAGGGAAGGTATCTGAAAACCAGAGACTTACCCCTAATATTTGCAACAGAGTGCACTCACCTAAAGGCATCCAAGGTGCCGGGTGGTGATATTAAACTGGGTGGTAGATTAAGTCTATCACCCAAGTAATCCATGACGGGATTTGAACTCAGAAAGCAAAGAGCCTGAACAAATATCCAGCATGCTTACAGCTCCGTGATTGACAGTTTTCTACCGACCCCGATAAGTTGGAAAGCAAAGTTAACTTCTGTGGAATTAGTACTCAGAACGCAGGGATACGGAACAAATACCGTGTGGCATTTAATCCGACACTCTAACCCAGTGGTTCTCAACCAGTGGCCACGTGGCCCTTGGTGGGGGGGGGGCAATGAAAGAGTTTGCTTTTAAAATTTGTGTGCAATGAATTGTTTCTATTTCAACAATACACAAAATATTTTAGCATTTTTATACAATTCCTAATGATATTTAATTATGAAAATATAATAGGACGTTTTAAACATTGAATGGCTATGAGGGTGGGTCTAATAGAGTAGAATGGGAATCAAAAGTGTCAATGGGCAAAAAACGGTTGAGAAACACAGCTCTAACCGCTCTGTCAACTCTCCACCCTTATAACACGACCTCTCACACATCATACATTACAGTTCTTAATCGTATTTACCATATCTAGTGATTTTACATGAACACTAAAACTTCCAGAAAACCGTTCCGAGGCATAGTGTTAGTTATGTCGATCAGGTATTTGCTAAACCTTCAAGCAACCTCTATATATTTAACATTCAATAGGCGGCCGTTCTCAAAATATATTTCTGTGGTATCAATTTCCTACTTTCTTATTTTATTTTGTCGCCTTTCCTTGGTTGTGTTTTCAGAATTATTGTGAGATATTTAATTACATAAGAAATACCAAAAACCAGAAAATACATTCATTATATCCTTTACAATGTCATTGTAGTCATTGTATGAAATCAATTCTTAAACTTTATTTAGAAGAATGCATACAAATATCTGTGACTTTTAAAAATTGATGTCATTTTAAGCGGCCCCTTACAGCGTATTATTCAGGAAACGTTATTTTGATTGGTGGAACATGTATCGTATGGATATATTCTTACAAAGCTGTCATTTGCACGTCATGGTGGTAAATGCTGCATGTTTTGTTGCAGACACCCTGATGTGTAACACTAATTTATTAGGGCATCGGACAGAATATATAAGAAATTCTGTCTACTGACATAGAAATTTGAAAGGTGATTAGAGAGAGAAAGGTAGGGAGAGACAAAACAGACAGAGACAGACAGACAGACAGACAAGCAGACTGACTGTTAGACTGACAGACAGACTGATAAACAGACAGACAGAGATAGATAGATAGATAGATAGATAGATAGATAGATAGATAGATAGATAGATAGATAGATAGATAGATAGATAGATGCCTAGTAACTAGGCATACATGAAGTTCACAATGAATATCTCAATTCGACTAAATGATGCACTTATTCAGTACCCAACCATTATTAAAAAGAATTACATGGATGTGTGTTCAATGTCTAATTTATTAAATAAACGGAAGAATATGTAGAGAGAGATATGTGATGTGTGCATGTAAATATGAAGGTATGTAATATATAGAGAGAAAATAGAGTGAAAAGAGTGGGAGATAGGGAGTGAAGAGAGACGAACAGAGAGAGGGAATAGCTAGTGATAACACAACCGAACAACTACTTTGTTATCCGGACTTTTTTTTTATCTGATTTGAAAGTGGTGGGGTTGATATGCTGCAACTAAAAAAAGAATTCTTTTGTTGAAGAGCCTTTAGTTCAACCGGGAAAAATCCTCCGCTCCATAACAAATTTGGCATTATGAAGTAGTTTGTTAATGCTCTGGATAAAGATGGACCGAGCTTTTACTGTATCTACAACACATTTCCTGGTCTAAACAATGAAAATATAAAAACTGGAGTATATGATGGTCCTCAAATCAGAAAATTGTTGAAAGCTGCTGCATGGAATTCGTTCGTTATAGTTGTCGTAAATGATTTTCTGGACAACAAGAGTGTAACCAGCTATACCGAAATAGTCGACAACAAGCTAGAGAACTTTCAAAAGTTGGGAGCAAATATTGGCATTAAGCAGCACTATCACCTTGATAAATTCTCTGAAAATCTTGGTAACAGAAGTGACAAGCAAGGAGAACGTGTCCACCAAAAAATCCTCCAAACGCATATTCATCGGAAGTTAGACAAAAACGATGATGTAATTTGTTTGTAGATTTTTACTAGTTTTTCAGTAGACTTTTAAGAAAACATTCTGATTTTGAAGAAAAAATGATTTCTAATTGTATTTCTATGTTATACTGTGTTCTTCATAAGCTGCTTTTTGGAAAAAAAATCAATGAAATTCTTTGGATCCAGTATCTTAAAATCTTCACGTGATGGTAATAAATGAATGTCATTTTCGCATTTTTTGAGTCAAAAAGATTTAGTTCAGGTCCAAATTTTCAGACAGTGGAGAAAGTTTTTGTTTTGTTTACCTATATAATGCATATATTTGTAGAGATTTACATAATAAATACAGTATGATGACATGTATACCACCAAGTTCACTGTAAAGCACGGTAGTGTAGGACATAAGATAGATATGTGTATACGTGTGTAGCGAATGGACTTATGGATATGTTGAATCACTTTAAATCACATACGTTGACACACACTTAAACCAACAACCTCTGTATATCTATTCCGAAATCGAAGAATTCACTGATTCGGTAACTTGTGAAAGATTTGCCCGCTCTCGTTTTGGGTAGCTCTACTCTGAGCACCATCTATGAAATCACATAACCTGCACCGTAACTATATCATGTATTACAGTTCAATTTTATAATTAGTACTCTCATAAATCGCATAAAAGGTACACATTTCTTCGAATTATTTTATAAATTCAAAGTTTTAAAACCACGAATAAAATCATCTCGTGGTCGTCTGCCTCAACAAAAACCTTATTTAAAGATTGCAAATTTAGTTAAATTAGTAATCCACAGAGAGAAGAGAATTGCTGTTTTGGAGCAAGTCCTTCTATCAATTTTGATACCACGTGATAATCTCTTACAGTTTAGTTATACTCCAAGCAAGATAATTCTAAATCTCAAATTTGATTCCCCGTTGAAATTAGTATTACAATTTCACAAAGCATCAACAACTAGCTCCATATCATTCCCCAAAATATCCACAAAATCTTCACTACTACTAACAACAACATAACCATTAATATCAACACACGGCCACAAATTTTGTAGTCAAGGGTAGGGCCATTTATATCGAATCCCGAATGTGTGACTGGTATAAGACTGTAATGGAAACTAACATGGTGCGAACTGATTAAAGGCACAGTCGACTTCGGCAGGAAAGGTACTCAGCACACACATAGTTATTTCTCTCATATATACCAGCCTATATAAACCAATCTTATTCCATTGATTTGGAGTTTGGCGACAAACATGCCACCATACCTCATTTCCCTCAGTTTGTTTTTCTTTTTGTTTTTTGTTCTTTGTTAGTTTATGTATGAGGATTTTGCAAGATACAGAGGTCCTAACACAATACTGCACATCAAATATATATCCAAGAACTGTTATTTGTTCGTAAGTTCAAATACGTGCGTACAGATGCGGCGGGGATCATATTCCAGACTACACATAACTTTGATAAAATATAAAATATGTTTATTTAAAGCAATGAACAATGTAAGCATTATTGCCGTTTTGCTTTCTCGGGAATATTAGCGACATAAATCAACTTACTCGAGCCTAGAAATGAATCAGGGTCCCTGTCTCGTCCCAAAGCATGTTTACCTCTAAAACCTTAGCATTCGATCTATTTAGATTAGACAATTATTGTTCATTCTTCAAATGAATTTTTAGATAATTTTATAGAATTCAGGTCTGCTGACGTAAAGTAATAGATGCATCAAATAGTGTTCGGATGGTCTTACTGCCTAATGATTATTGGCTGTAGGTGGTTCATCAATCGAGCAGTTACATGTATAATAGAATAAAAATATAAGCAGGCATACAACTGGGGTCAGGTTATGTATATATAAATATATATGTATGTATGTATGTGTATACATATATATATATATATATATATACACTCACACACACATACACACACATGTATACATATATACATATATATGTATATACGCAAACATTTATATATGTGTATGCATATATTCATATATATATATATCAATCAATCAATCAAGCTATGTATGTATGTATGTATGTATGTA
>NC_068988.1:65460528-65462914 GCF_001194135.2 Octopus bimaculoides | reverse complement strand
TGTATGTATGTATGTATGTATGTATGTATGCATGTATGTATTTATCTATGAATATGTATGTATGTGTATACATACATATATATATATATATTCTCATATATGTATGTATGTATGTATGTATGTATGTATGTATGTATGTATGTATAGCGAGAAATAGGGTTATTAACAGTTACGAGCAGAAATTCTGTCTAGCTTAATAATATTAATCGAAACATAAAAGATAACGTCTTGTGCTGTTTGGTTATGTCCCTTTAAATTCGAACTTCAAATCCTACTATTGTCTACTTCGAAATTTTTTTTTTTTTTTTTTTTTTTTTTCTTGGAGCGAGGGTGGATTTTTACTATCATTTTGTTCATAAATTAAGAAGCAGCCACGTCCAAAGTTCATTCAATCCAACCATACTCCTTTCCTATAGTATATGACCTTGAATCAATGCAACATGCACATGCACTGTCATAAAGACGGGGAAAATTACAGCAATGTAGGTATCTATATAAGTGGATTTTATCATGACTGTTACCATTATTTCATCCTAAGACTTGTAAAACAAAACATCCAATAATAAATATGTGAAGGTTACCAAGCAACAAACAATAGTTAGGTAGAAAAGCAAAATAGCAGAGTACCCTTACTCACAGATATACTAGAGACTTTGAAATAATGAACGGAAAACTTGTGAACCAATACAAACTTAAAAGTTCTACTGTCAAAAACATACAACATCGCACTCTGAGTACAAATTCTTTTATCTTCAGCTCATAGAGGTAATCAATAGTGTTGCATTTATTAGAGTACAGAGAAGAAAGATAACAGAAAAACTAATCACGAAAGATATAACTTTGCCATGCTCCAAAAGTAAACAGCTTACCTGCAATACCTGTACTGATTCCTTTTAATAAGACCTCCTTTATATTTAATCCACCTTTCTCGAGAATGTGAAAATGATATGATATATTTTCCTTCGTTAATTGGAAAGCAAGGGCTGATACAGTGAAAAAGCAAAACCTAAACGTAATGGTATCCAATCCATTGCTGTTGTAAAGAACGTAAACTTTTCTCCAGTTGTAATAACGAAATATACTGAGCAGTGAATCGCTCAGACCATTGAAAGTAATTCCAACTCGAGTGAGACTTCCAAACTCAGTTTTATCTTGGAAATCATGAGCCATACCCCCCGGACTAATCACTGGTATATTCCAATAGAAAGAATAGCGACTGACTGGAGCCAGAGCATATTCACAAACAGGGCCGAAGAATATATCGACCTCATCGTTCATATAGAAATTAAAAGCAGCCAGCGGGGGTTGTGTCGCATCGCATGTGACCCCATGATAGTTCGCCTTGATACGAATTGTCCTTAAATTACCTGAGTGCTTGACTTTTTCTATCGCTAAATCGATAGCTGGAGAAATTCGATCTATAGAAAACATCAAACTATTATTTGTTGATACCAAAACAGCGATTCGAACTTCTGTAACATTTAAATCTACCGTCTCATTATACGTAGCACAATTATCACGTTTCACGCACCTGTTGCGACGCGGCTCCGTTTGAAAAGGTTCCGTAAAATATAAGTAAGTTTGTAACGTCAGGTAGATAAAAATCCAGGTGTGTTTCTCCTTCTCCATCTCATTAATCCGAATAATTACTACACAATGTCCAGCGCTACAATTGCTTTATATGTTTTGTCTTATTATGCTTATATAGCTTTATATTATTCATCTCCTTATATTTTTCATCCTCTTTCTTTCTCTAGACATCAAATAAACTTGATAATTCAGTGAGTCAGTGTACTGTTGTAATAATGTATAAGTTGATGATGATGATGATGATGAGGAGGAGGAGGAGGAGGAGGAGGAGGAGGAGGAGGATGGAGATGAGGATGAGGCTGATGACTACGAAAATTATAATGATAATGATGAAGGTAGTACAGGTCTTGTTTTTTGGCTATTACGGGCAATATATGTACTTCTAAATTTCTTAGTGATGATATAGTAATGATGACGACAATGGGGATTATGGTAATGATGATGATGATGATGATGATGATGATAATGATGATGATGATGATGATGATGATGATGATGATAAATAATGGCTCTTGATGACGGTGATGATGACGATGATGCTGCGATTATACTTAGAGTTATTCCTTGTTTTTGTCACTGTTGTTTTTCTTATAACTACTTCTTGTCGAAACTTATTTAATCACTCCTCCTTCCAACTCACTCTCTTTCTTTCTCTCCCTCTCTCTCTATCTATCTATCTTTCTTTCTTTCCCACTCTCTCCTTCACTTATCACATTTTTTTCTCTCCTTCCCTCTCCCTCTCTCTCTCTCTCTCTCTCTCTCTCTCTCTCTCTCTCTCTCTCTCTCTCTCTCTCTC
>NC_068988.1:65458608-65459078 GCF_001194135.2 Octopus bimaculoides | reverse complement strand
TATATATATATATATAATTGACATATATATCTAGATACATATACATACATACATACACACATACATATATACATATGTATGTGTGTGTGTGTGAGTGTGTGTGTGTGCATTTAAGTGTTGGGTATGTTCCTAGTTGTTAACCGATGAAGCTCGTTCACAACCTCAGGCTATCTGACGTCATCCATGCTATTTGCACAAGTGTCGCTGGATCTACCTCAGGAATCCCTCAGTGTTCGTTGAGTATATAACAAATGGTAGAGACGTCTCCATCATCTGTTACATACATGAGTGCGTGTGTATGTGTGTGCGTGTGTGCGTGTGCTTGTGCGTGCGTGCCTGTATGTATGTATGTATATTTGTGTATATATATATATATTGCATGTATCACGTACCCGCGTTGTATTTTCTTACCTTTTTTTCTCCATTTTTTATATTAATCATATTAATCATACACACACTTATATATATAT
>NC_068988.1:65456424-65458425 GCF_001194135.2 Octopus bimaculoides | reverse complement strand
TCTCTCTCTCTCTCTCTCTCTCTCTCTCTCTCTCTGTCTCTCTCTCTCTCTTTCTCTCTCTCTATCTATCTATCTATCTATCTATCTTTCTACTTATCTATCTATCTATCATTTAATCTACCTATCTATCTATTTCTCTTCCTCTCTATTTTTCCCTCATTCTTTCTCTCTCCCTCTTCTATCTCTTTCTATGCCTATTTTGCTAGCAAACTATCTACTTACCTACATATCTATCCACCTATCTTTTATATATTTATTTACTTATGTATCTACATGCATGTAGCGCTTGAGTGCGTGTGTGCTTCTGAATGCAGTTTTCATCTCTGTAGGTCTTTGAGAGAAAGTTACGGTTATCGATTTCTTGATCAGATAATTAGAATATTTATTTACATTTAATCTAATTTAAAAAAAACAATCATCTTTGTTATTGTTGATTTTCTTATTGTTGTTGTTGCTATAGTTGTTGTCGAGGAGCTCAATGATCAAAGGTATGCCCTGTCTGGTCATCTTTTCGTATTTTATGTCGGACCACATTGACCAAACTGTCTTTGCCTGTTAGAAGCCGGTACAATGCGATTTGAAAAACGATAAATTAAATACCAGTTAAATACTGGGGTCGATGTCCTCGACTTGCCCTTTCCCCAAAAATTTCAAGCCTTGTGCCTAGAGTAGAAAAAATTTCGTCTGTCTTTACGTTCTGAGTTCAAATTCCACCGAGGTCGACTTTGCCATTCATCCTTTCGGGGTCGATAAATTAAGTAACAGTTGCATACTGGGGTCAATCTAATTGACTGGCCCCTTCCCCAAAAATTTCGGGCCTTGTGCCAAGAGTAGAAAAGAATATTGTAGAATACTTGTTAAATCATTATCCGATGGTCATTTCGACATATTAATTTAGTTATACACGAATTGAATGTGTAAGATTCGATTCAAATTTTCGTTTTCAAACTGAACAAAAAAGAGTTACAATTTCATCGTAAATGCATTTATATACTTTACTAAACTAGGAAACAAACTGGTTGTGCTTTGTGGCTTCAAATTTATACCACTGAAATGGGCGACTGCATCAACTAAGAATACCAAGTATTATTACATAATATAACTTATTTTTCGAGAGTTGATGCTCAGTTTTTGCCTTCTAAGTAATCATAAATTTTCACATAACCTATCTTGTAGAAATTTTCACATAACCTATCTTGTAGAAATTTTCACATAACCTATCTTGTAGAAAGCCACTACATCTTAAAATAGAGAACAAGAATGCTATATTCCGAATCTAACAATTTGCAATCTTTCACTTATTGTCTGTTTAATGCTTTGTTAATGCTTTTATTCGTGCAATTGTTAAC
The DNA here is from genome assembly GCF_001194135.2 of Octopus bimaculoides. Classification (NCBI taxonomy): domain Eukaryota; kingdom Metazoa; phylum Mollusca; class Cephalopoda; order Octopoda; family Octopodidae; genus Octopus; species Octopus bimaculoides. The sequence continues at coordinate 65,457,076 of NC_068988.1, read as the reverse complement.
ACAACATGCTTCAAACTTACAGTCGTTTCCACACAATGACTCTTACAACGATATTTTAGTAAAAGACGTTGTTGTTTTGTTGCTTCCCAGTGTTTATATTATTTATTCATGTATGAGAATGTAAATGCTCGTTTTTATATATAGTTATATGTAATGTTGTGTGTCAAAATTGCATCTGTGTGTATGTGTGCGTGCGTGAATATGTGCGTACGTGTGGAAATTAATACGTTCAAGCTGTTACTATAATTGACCTCTTTCCCAGGTTAAAACTTACTACACTTACTTCTTAGGTCAGAATGAACTTCAGTGTCGTAGCTTCCTTACGTTGTCATTTGTGTGTGAATTTAATCCTGCTGTGAAATTTAACCTACGGAGCCCAATTTCACTGTGGGAATAACTTTGTATCGGCGTTTTTCCCCCATTTTACTCTTGATAGACCTTGAAATACATTCAAGAAAATCCCACATAAAATTGATTGTATATACATATATATATATATATATACTTAAAATATATATATATTACTTAAAATATATATATTTATTTATTTGACTGCGGCCATGCTGGAGCACCGCCTTTAGTTGATAAAATCGACACCAGGACTTATTCTTTGTAAGCCTAGTACTTATTCTTTCGGTTGTCAGGCGATGGT
>NC_068988.1:65455539-65455982 GCF_001194135.2 Octopus bimaculoides | reverse complement strand
ATATATATATATATAAATTTGTAAACAAACCCGAAGGGTGTAAATTAAGGCGAGCGACAGACATATATCCTTTTTAATAATAACTATAATGATATATATGTGTGTGTGGTGTGTGTGTGTGTTTGTGTGTGTGTATGTATGTATGTATGTATGTATGTATGTATGTAAGGGTTCGCTGTGTTAAATACAACAGATGTCACGTAGATTTAGAAATTTCATCTTAAGTAAGATATTGTTTAGACTAAAATCTCTACCGATTCGTTAGGATTACAACTAAGCAATACGCCGTGTGTGTATATAATAACATTCCAAATGAAGAATTAAACACAAAAATTACCCAAATGCGTTTATTTCTCGCTATACAAGAATATTGAATCCTTAGCCAGCTATCGCGGAACTCTATAGTACCGGGGATGCCTTATTGATAAACGCTGCTACATATT
>NC_068988.1:65452073-65455327 GCF_001194135.2 Octopus bimaculoides | reverse complement strand
CATCTCTTTTTGAGAAAATCATCATGACTGATATATTTACAGAAAATTCATCCCTTTTATATACAGGGTGTCCACAAAGTCTGGGTACATGAGGATTAACACATACTTTAAGAAATTATTATTTCTTATATTTAATTGTTTATGTTATGATTTTATTTACTCCATGTACCCAGATCTTTTGGACACCCTGTATATGTAACTTAATTGGAAATACCTGAGGTTGAATTGGGAAGAGGATGTTCTTCGTTATTTTCTACATGTGTTGTGCGTGTGCGCGGGCTTGCATGTGTGCGCGCGCGCGTATGTGTATGATTGAATCAAAATTGAGCTCTCGTGTGTGTGTGTGCGTGCGTGCGTATGTGTATGCTCGAAAATTAATGCAACCTCATTTCCAATTCATAACTAAGTACAAATGTTATACATACTTTTCCTTCATTTATATTTAGCTACATGTTTAGCAGATTTCAATCAGGTGTAAATCTATGGAACATGCACACACGCACACACACACACACACACACACACACACACATACACACACACACACACACACACACATACACACGCACACGCGCAAACGCGCTATTACACTATTATACTATCCCTACTTTTGTCACCTGAAGCCTGTCTGAGTTGCAATTTGCTGTATTCTAATCATATGAACAACTCAGCTTCTGTTCCCAATCTATTCTATATTATCAATTTAATAAACATACCCTAAAATTACTGTATACTATATCTAATAGTTATTCTGTTTATAACATATTGAAATATTTCACCTCTCTCATCTTTTCGATGAAATGATGTTTCGATATAATACTTTCTTCAATGTACATTGCAGTGTTTTATATTCTATGTCATTTATTATATCTTTTTCGAAAGTCTATCTTGAAATTTACGCTAGAATATCTTATACATTTAGTTTTAAAAAGGTGGAGGACTGAAAGAACTAGTATGGAAGCAGATAAGATGCCTTTTGGTATTCAGTAACGTCCCTTTATGTATAGAATTCAAATCTCTCTAGAATTTGCTTTAGGCTTGATGAAATAAGAACTAGTCAATGACGATGATCATTTAATCGATAGTACACCTCCTCCAAACTGTACTTTATATACATCGTTGGTATCAAACAAGAGCGAATGTTAAAATCTAACATTGCTCCCCTACACATCTACAAATAATATGATTGATTTACGTAACTGCAGCATAGTTGTTGGCACTCCGTCGCTTACGACGTCGAGGGTTCCAGTTGATCCGATCAACGGAACAGCCTACTGGTGAAATTAACGTGCAAGTGGCTGAGCACTCCACAGACACGTGTACCCTTAACGTAGTTCTCGGGGAGATTCAGCGTGACACAGTGTGACAAGGCTGGCCCTTTGAATTACAGGCACAACAGAAACAGGAAGTAGTGAGAGAAAGTTGTGGTGAAAGAGTACAGCAGGGTTCGCCACCATCCCCTGCCGGAGCCTCGTGGAGCTTTAGGTGTTTTCCCTCAATAAACACTCAACGCCCGGTCTGGGAATTGAAACCGCGATCCTATAACCGCGAGTCCGCTGCCCTAACCACTGTTCCATTGCGCCTCCACACATACATACATACATACATACATACATACATACATACATACATACATACGTATGTACGTACACCCACAACAACACACACATGCATATATATATATACACATATATACAGAGAGGGGAAGAGAGAGATACATATATAAGAGTAAAAGTGAAGATGTGACATTCATGCCAGTCATCTTGACATGATTAACGTCACTGAAAAGAAATGGTCTCCAGCTGGAATAAAAATCGGTTAGCCCCCATAAGTAGAATGCTTAGTCCTTACTCAATTGTTGCGTTCATAGTATAACCTAGTATAGCATTAGAAGACCAGTAAATTAGTGTGAGCGTAACAGTAGCGAGTCAGACTAACTATTTTGTAATATTTACTACTAAACATTTACGCTCAAATTCTGCTTCTAGTAGTCGTAGGAATGGCGTTGTGACATACGGCGTGCTTTGGCTATTTTAAACCTTGAAACTTATACTTCTCCAGGCCAGAGCAGTGCCGATTTCTCCCAAACAGAAAGAGAAAGGGAGAAAGTAAACAGAAAAGTAAGCAATCGACCCTAAGACCTCACCAGAATTTGAATTAAGAGTGCAGAAAGCCAGAATGAATACTACAAGATATTCAACCGGTGGCCTTGACGACTCGGCCAAATCGCCGCCTTGTATCTGATGCTATTTAAACATATATCCCTACAGAGTCGTTGGATTAAATAGAGTGTACCAATTCAATCAACTTTCCCCCTCTCTAGAATATTCATAGCAATGTGCAATAGAAATCAATATATTACAATAAAAGATGTCTAAATATAATCTAACCTATTTTATCAGTATGTGAGAAATATAACTTGAAATATCTAACATTTGTCACATCGTTATGTATTAGCGGGAAATAAATAAAACCGGCTCTAGATAAATGTATCGCCGTCGCTTTACTTAATTTTCATTAACCGGGTTAAAAATTGGATCGTATTTCATTACCGAGTTCTTGAGTTGGCAACACACCTAATGTGTCAATTTGATAAAACAGCATGACATGCACATAACAGCTTCTATATTAACACGTTTAACACTTTTAAAACGATAGAATAGTATTTGTGGAAGGTTTTAGTAAAATTTCAGGCAGATCGTATGACAGCATAGAGGGTTAGAACAGCATTTCCACGGCCTGCAATATCTCAAATAGAATACCACAGGGATCCGTCCTTTTCTTTTTTAAAACAATATTAGCACGGATCTCCCAGACTCCCACAAAACATAGAGATATATTTCATACACATGTGACATCACACTTTCATATTCTCAGCAATCCAAGACATTTCGCCATTTTAATCATATATATAAATCACCCAAAACCCCAGCTGCGCAACAACAGATTCAAGTAACAATTAACAAATCTACCGTTTGCCTTCTTTTCAGTATATAATATCAGCTAAGCGCAAACGTGGCTGTAGGAAGGAAGCTTGCCTCCAAACCACATAGTTTTGGGTTCAGTCCCACTGTGTAGTACGTTAGGCGACTGTCTTCTACTATAACCTCAGAACAACCAAAGTCTTGCGAGTGGATTTCGTACACTGAAACTGAAAGAAGCCTGTCGTGTGTGTGTATATACATATATATATATATATATATATACACACACACACACACACATATATATATATATATATATATATATATATA
>NC_068988.1:65448878-65452042 GCF_001194135.2 Octopus bimaculoides | reverse complement strand
ACACACATATAATGTCTCAGTGTTCCGAGTTTAAAGAATTTAGACTCGGTCGATACTTTCTTATAAAACGCATTTCCTTGCTAATGCATTCATTTTGGCTTGATTTGTCTTTGAATTTGTATAATGGAAAAGTTATGAATTTGGGTAATTTCTTGGATGCACATTCATCTATGTGTTGGCTGACAGGTATTTTCCTGTATTCCAGAATTCTAATTTGAGATTTGTGCAGCGCCATCCTCTGACGTAGGCTGTTTTTTGTGTGTCCAATATATTGCGCCAAATTATCTCATTTCGAGTGAATTGTGCTTATAGTTGACTTCAATTCATTGTTATATGGCTATTTGTTATTTACCTTTCGGTTATGTGCCTTTCAAATGATAATTCTTGCATTCAAGATTCAGGCACGATCTTGAAGAGTTCTGGCAGTTTCATATGGAAGAAAGCACACACATCTCTAGTGCATCCGTATTTGAGCTCAGGTCAATGAACTCTGTACCTGGGACAGTATTTGGGACGAGACCGCGAACAATTCTTTCCACCATGCCGTATAGACAAGTGTCCAAAAATGTCTACTACTTAGATAGTCGCAGGCATGGCTGTGAAGGTATGTTTCGTACCTGTAAGATATCCGTTCGGCAAAAGAGACCGATGGGATAAACATCAGGCTTGCAAAATAAGTACTGGGGTCGATTTGCTCGACTAAATCTTCATGGCCATAGTACAATGACGTTAATAAGTAAGAGAGAAAAGATAAAAGCTATGGAAGGATATGCCTTTGTTGTTGCTATTGTTGTTTGCTCACAATTCACTAATTCCTTGTGCATAATAACTGTGAGGTCTTTATAGTGGGAAATCATTTTGTTTTGACTTGTGAAGTGGTTAGATATTCGTTGGCCAACATATCATCTAGTAATTAGCTGCTGCTGATACTGTTTTCCTGTCGCCCTATTGAGCTGATCTTAACTTGCTGAAGTAGAGTTACCTGTAATATGGTCAGAGGGTGTAACCAGCATACTCGTATTGGCTTTCAACAGGATGTCAGCCTGTTAAAATAGCTCCTGACTTACCAAAGTGGTCGAGGTGGGTGTCATGTATGTGTGTGTATGTGTGTGTGTGTGTGTATGAATATGTGTTTGTATATAATATTTCCTTGTCTTTTCTTTCTCTGCCTCCATTGAAAGCCATTCAAATCTACTGGCCGTCTTGTATTTCATTCTCTTGTCAGTTGCCTCTTCTTTCGTTTAACACTTATTATGTCTTTTTCCCTCTTTCTATCTCGCTTTCCCTCTTTCTATCTCTCGCTTTCCCTCTCCTTCTTACAGATTGCTCATGTAGATAGATAGATAGATAGATAGATAGATAGATAGATAGATAGATAGATAGATAGATAGATATATAGATAGATAGACAGATAGATAGATAGATAGATAGATAGATAGATAGATAGATAGATAGATAGATAGATAGACGCAACCTTTTATTAAAACTTGAGTGCTTGTCCTGAGATTTGAGTTTCTTGACACTGCGATCTGCAGACGAAGTTGTGAGTGTGCCTGTGTGTGTGTGCGCGTATGCTTGTGTAAATACACACACACATACATAAGGAAAGAAATCGAATGAAGGAAATAGAGAAAGAGGAAGTCATGGATAAGATGAAAGAAATGAAATGTGGACGGAGAGGGGTAGGAGAGTGAAAATACGTGAGACTGATAAACAGAGACGCAGAGCAAAAAACCGTTCACTGCAAAACCTATAAAAGATTCCGTAATCTTAATTGAATTAAAAGACAGATGATTACTATGACAACTATTTAAAGAATATAACAATTTAATATCCTAAAACCAATTCCTCAGAAACACAGTGACGAACAATGGTGTCAACTTGGAATATTGATAGGGTTAAAGAATACAGACATCAACAAGTGAAGTGGACGGAAATAAGACAACTTGGTTTCTGAAAATTCTATAAAATACTCTCATACTTCTGTTGTTGCAGTTGTTGTTGTTGTTGTTGCTGCTGCTGCTGTTGCTGCTGATGCTGATGTTGCTGCTGCTGCTGTTGTTTCTGCTGTTGTTGTTGCAACTGTTGTTCTTGCTCCTGTTGACGTTTTATTTAATTACTACAAGTGATTGGAAGTGTTAATGCTAATATGTGCACTATATGGATTTTTATTTTTCAAATAACGTTTGGTTGTCAGAATCATTAGAAGGTCGTTCAAAACACATTATTGTATATAAAAATGTAAATCTTTTATGGGTTCAAATTATGCCTATTTTCAGACTTTCATCCTTCTGGTAGGTATAAAATAAAAACTTAAAGTGCTTGTGTAGAGGAACAAATCCTGCACAATTGATGGGAGTAGACTCTCTTGACTTCGTTACAAATTCCAGAGAAACTTAAAGTTTCAGTTATGGAATAGTGTTGACTAGTAATGACTTAAATTTAGGAAACTCCATTGCTGATAGTAGTGTGAAAATGTAGTCTTCTTGAAAAGAGATGTTGGTGACTGCTGCAATATGTGCAGCTTCTCAGAGATATAAGCACTCGATTATGCGTTCAAGGTGAATAAAGAGAGACGTTGTCGAGTGCACTCCAAGCTATAATGAACAGGTAATTTTCCTGGTCCCAAATACCTCGAGATAAAACGTGTCAGGGAAGATAACCTTTTCCTATCATAAAATCTGAAGTAAAACGTGGATAATTCAGCGGTCCATGGCGTATATATATAGTTAATTAGTTAGTTAGCACTGATTAATTTGGGAATTTCGTAGGTTTTGCATGTGTTGATAAATACTGTAAATATATGTGCATGTATTGAACAACGTCCCGTGTGTGAATTTTCCCTTTGTTCTTTTGTTGTGTTTCTATTTACATTTTGATGTCCCAGCATGCTCCCACAGCCTTAGAACTGAAACATGGAAAAGAATAAAAGAATATGTAGAGATAGATAGATAGATAGATAGATAGATAGATAGATAGATAGATAGATAGATAGATAGGTATCTATGTATGTGTTGAATGTACGTACGTATGTGCGCATGAAAGTATGGATGTATGTGGTTGAGGATCACATGCATCCATACGTTCATGCGCACATACGTCTGTACATATATACATACAAACATGCTATATATATGTATATATGTATATATATATATATATAT
>NC_068988.1:65447056-65448635 GCF_001194135.2 Octopus bimaculoides | reverse complement strand
ATATATAATATTTCTGCCATGCCAACGCCCAAAATTATGCACAAACTATAGTTAGATAATTAGTTAACAATAATTCTATTGATAACTTAGAAAGAAGTCTTTATTCAATTAATAAAAAATCACTATATAACAATTTTATCAGTATTCCTGAAAGCTGTTTTTTAATCTGTTATATAATGTTGGAAGGACATTAGATTACATTATTTCTTGATGAAATATAACACATCTTTAAATTCATTTTCTGACATTTGTTAATCTAAAGCAAATATGTCAGTGCTCGGAATGTGTGTGTGAATAAAGACATTAACATGTATTGTTTAAACCATTTCTAAACCTTGGAATTAAATCTAAAAGTCAATATGTGGGATGTTAACTTATACAACTTGGACAAAAGCGAGACGCGGAAATAAATGTATTTATTTTTTTCATTTGTATATGTGTATATTTGTGCGTGTATGTGTATATATATGCACAGTTCATACATATGATTTTTTTTCTTATATATGTGGGTTTGGATTTGTTTCTGTGTATATATGTGTGTGCGTTTCAGTCCTATGTGTGTATTAGTGTGGCGTAAGTAGGACAAATGATGAAATGTATTTATTCCTCTCTGCATGTGTATTTGTGTGTATTTGTGTGTATGCGTGTATTTGTGCGCATATGCATGTGTGTATGAGAAAGAATGAGAGAGAGAGAGAGAGAGGGTCAGGGTGAGGGGGACAGAGAGAGAAGAAGAGAGAAAGAGAGATGGAGAGAGACGCGGAGAAGTGGTAAATACATAAATCCTATGTTTTTCTTTGCGAATGTGGGTATGTGTGTTTGTGTATATGATTGTATATATGAGCGTGTGTGTGTGTGTGTGTGTGTGTGTGTGTGTGCATAGAAATGACGAATGCATTTATTCTCGTATATATGCATATTTATGCCTATGCAGGTATATCTCTGCATCCAGATGACAGCTACACTTGTTCCAGTATTTTTGTTTGTCTACCGATGGATAGATGAATGCTTGAATACGTATGTGTGTTCATGTATTTTTGTGCGTGTATGTGGGTGTATATGTGTGTGTGTACATATGCTTGTAGTGTACACAAAAGAAAATATATCTATTTTGCCCCATATCCGACAAGCCACTTAAATCACAACCGGCGAGTCTATTTGTCTCTTTAAGTAGGTAAGACAGGTGATATACATCACCTATGTAAATAGTGGCAATGCAGTAGCATGTTTAGTTGCGTTGTAGTACACACGCTCACACATACATACACACATACACACACACATCCTTTGTCTTTTACTTGTTTCAGACATTTGGGTTGCAGCCATGGTGGGGTACAGCCTTGATGGGTTTTAGTCGAACAAATCGACCCCTACAACTATATCGTTTTTTAAGCCTGATACTTATTCTATCGGCTTCTTTGGCCAAACCGCTAAATTCCGGTACGTAAACAAACCAACAGCGGTTGTCTCACGCGCTGGAGTGGGACAAACGCAAACACACACACGCACGTATTCGCGCGCGCTAATACACGCACGCACACACACACACACACACACACACACACACACACACATATAT
>NC_068988.1:65445621-65446927 GCF_001194135.2 Octopus bimaculoides | reverse complement strand
ATATATATATATATATATATATATATATATATATATATATACGACGGGTTTCTTTCAGTTTCTAAATTCACTAACACGTTTTTGGTCGGCTTGGGGCTTGAGTAGAAGGCGTTTTCCCAAGATTACGCGCAGTAGAACCGAACTTGGAACCATGTGGTTGAGAAGCAAACTTCTTACCACTCACCTACGCCTGTACTTATGTATATATGAAGTTATATAGCTTATTAATGAGTAAATGATGACACGATAGTGCTCGATATCTGAGATAGAGCTGATTAAATAAATAAATATACTTGATACAGAATAATCTCTATGTACAAATATTCAGATATATATCCGTATGAGACCTCAAACTTTCATATGTTACACGCGCAATCATCAATAGCTTAATAATTATACATATTTAATTCATAGCTACAACACAGCGTTACATTTTGCTCTTTTTTGGTAAAAGAAACGGAACTAGACAGAGCAGGTGGAATGATCAATTGTAAGCTTGATATTTACATACTAACGATATGACTCGAACAATAATTTGTAATCGCATTAACATAATATATCCTGATGTACTTCGTTTTGAAATAGCGAAATTTTGAATTAAATGTTGAAACATATGCATATATATATACATATGCTTATATGTATATATGCAGATATATATATATATGCACAGCATTTACTTTGCTTTCTCTAGATGCCGAAGTACATTAATAAATGAAGAATGAATCTCTTATGTATTTAATATATATTTATTCCACTCTGTATTCTTCAAATACGTACCACTGTCACTGAAAATTATTTCTCTAGGCTAATTGTATAAATAATACAAATTATCTCTGATACTATTGTGTTCTACTGATTTTTTTTTTTTTTTTTTTTTTTTTTTTTTTTGTAATTGTTTACATAACTTGTCTGCTGGAGACAAGATAGAACAACTGCTGTACTGATGACGATTATAGACGCAGAAACATGTTTCAAATGTCTTCTTGTCACCAGACAACTACATTCTTTTCTTTTCGGCACCTCAATTTTGAAAACTTCTTTATTCTTGTGAGCATCTCTTCGCTTCATTTGGTATTTTATCTTCTTTGGAAACAGAGGTAATTTCATTTAATCAATACTAGTATTCGAGTACTAGTTTTCCACCTTATTCTTAATTTATGCTCATACATACATACATACATACATACATACATGCACACACACACACACACACATATATATATATATGTGTGTGTGTGTGTGTGTGCATGTATGTATGTATGTATATATGAAGGTTTGGAGGTGATGTACAGAAATTATATTA
>NC_068988.1:65443939-65445611 GCF_001194135.2 Octopus bimaculoides | reverse complement strand
GGGTGGAATTAACTATATATATATTTGTATATGAGGAGGAGGAGGCGGAAAAGTTCTTGGCTTTAAGAGTATCGCGAAAGGCCTGGTTGGAGAATCAACGTTCCGGGTTCTTTTACAGGGCTTAGAAAAACTGATGGACCGCAGCCATAAGTGCGTGAATCTGAGAGGGGAATGTGTTGAACAAAATATATACATAACTGATCCTCCTGTATTTTCTTTTACCCAGTCTGGAACCTTTCAACACCCTTCGTATATATATACATATATATATATATATATAGTAATGCTGAGTAGCTATGGACAGACCATAGTTAAGCTCCAAGTTCGGTGATTATGCAAATAAGGAGTCCAACGTAAGTCATATATCACCATGTGTATATATATATAAAAAAAATTAAATTTATTTAAATATACACTTGATTCAATAGCACTATGTACAAACTCTATACTTGGAATGACCAGTTTTAAATACTATTGGAATTTACTCACAAGGTATTGGAATCTTATATGTATACCATTATGCCTAAATAATGGATCTACAAATGCAATATTCCTGCATATCTCACATCTATTTTCATTCCTCCATTTCACTCTCTATTTCATATCTTATCTAAATTAACTATTGCCTTCTTGTATAATTATTCCCTTATATATATATAAACAAATAAATATGATTTAGAGAAAAACGATAGATTCTTCCCTATGAATTTCTTTCACGATAGCTACGTGATAAATTCGTATATAATAGTTTATCCTATTATTGTACTAATTAAATTAACTATTGCTTAACCATTTTCTCACACCGTCTCCGATGAAGGGATATAAAAAAATATCCCGGAAACAGCTGTAAGACCATCTGTTTATAAATGTTCCAAATTCTTCACAGCCTTGGTTTTTTTTATCTCATTCTGAAAAAAAATATTACATATATATATTGGAGTCAATCTAAGCAAAGAATACTCTAAACAAATTGCTATTTGTTTAGAGTATTACTCACAAATGTCTTTCATTGTTAATTTAGGAGCCTTTAGAGCATTAAGACAAAGCTCGTAACAAGTTCATAAAAATTCGCATCTTCTGGTAGAGCGTAAAAGTTAAATTTCTTCTAAGTAATTAATTTATTTAAAGTTATTTGGCTATTAAAACTTAGAAAATGTAAGAAAGCGGAATAGCTAAATAAGTATGTTCTATGGCCTCCGTGGTTCAAGATTGATCAAATATCTGAACCTGTACGTGCCAGCCCTTAGGAAGCTTTCTGACGAACACTAGCAGTTGCCCAGAAGGGTAACCGCCGATTAGACACTGTTACTGCTTCGCACCAGTACTGTCTAAGGCAGGCGTTATGTGTGTGTGTGTGTGTGTGTGTGTGTGTGTGTGTGTGTGTCTGTCTGTCTGTCTGTCTGTATCTGTGTGTCTGTATGTATACACACATATATATATAGTGGTATGTGTGGGTGTGTATGTGCGTGTATTTGCCTATGTGTGTGAATGTGTGTGTGAGTACATACAGATACACATACACATACTTACGCACATCCATACACACATATATACACATGCGTTTATGCACATATGGACATTCAATACATATATAAACATATATATATATATATACATATAAATATGTACATACATATAAATACGTACATATATATATATATATATATATATA
>NC_068988.1:65438594-65443613 GCF_001194135.2 Octopus bimaculoides | reverse complement strand
ATATATATATATATATATATATATATATATATATATATATATATATATACATACACATATAGACACATATATATACACACCTAATCGTACTTCAGCGGTGTATGTTTCTGTGCGGATATAAGTGTCAGTGTGTATTTGTGTGCGTATGTGTGTGTGTGCGTTTGTCTATGTGTGTGCATGTGTATGGGGGTCCATGTGTGTACGTGTGTGTATATATATGTGTGTGTGTGTGTGTGTATTTATTTCCTCCAATTTAATATATCTAATTACAATGTATGAGATATAATTAAACTTTCGGAATGAAATTAATTATTTGTACTAGAAAAGACTAGAGAAGACTTGCCTACGTCTGCCAAGGGGTTTATAGACTTAGCCAGTTATTAATTGAACTGAGAACGTTTAAACCAGACATCCTCTCGGCGAAACAAAACATATATCAGCAATGAAACCTTTACAACAGGTACTTTAATATATCGATTGGAGTCAAAACTATCAACTAACTCCCTTCTCTAAAAATTGCTGGGCTTGTACGTAATGCAGAAACCATTATTATTATCATTATTATTATTATTGAGTGAGAGAGCAGTGCATGCCATCAAAGTGACACTGGGGTAAAATATAGGAAGCCCAGTATACCCATCAGGACTACCCGTCCGATAATTATTATAATTATTATTATTATTATTATTATTATTATTATTATTATTATTATTATTCAGTGGTTTTATTTTTATCATGTGCTTCCACTGCACTACCGAGTGAACCTTTGTATGCCTTGGTATGTACTTTGGTTTGTTGTGTGCAGTGCCCAGTAGTGCAATTTTCTGTATGTTATATATACTTGTAAGTCCTTGTGTTTTTATTATGTATTTGTCTGAATGCTTTTTTATCATACCTAATGCGCTTACTATGGCAGGAATTGTTTCTGTTTTTAGGCTTCACATTCGAGTAACTTCTAATTCCAGATCTTTGTATTTTGAAAGTTTCTCCGTTTCTTTCAGAGAAACATTGTCATCTATTGGTATTGATACATCGATTAGAAAGCATTTTGGTGATCTCTGACAACTATATCCGGCCTATTGGCCACAATTTCTCTATCTGTGTGTATTGGCATATCCCAGAGTATGGTTGCTTTCTCATTTTCTGTGAACTTTTCTGGCATGTGCCTATACGATCTTTTTTCTGTTGTTATTCCATAGTGTTGGCATAGTTTCCAACGTATATAGGTCCTGATTCTGTCGTGTCTGTGAATATATTCCTTCTTCTTCTTCTTCATATTATTATTATTATTATTATTATTATTATTATTATTATTATTATTATCATTATTATTATTATTATTATTATTACTACTATTATTAAGGCAGCGAGCTGGCAGAATTGTTGGCACGCTGGATGAAATGCTTAGCGGTTTTTCGCCCGTCGTCACGATCTGAGTTCAATATCCGCCAATATCGACTTTAGCTTTCATCCTTTGGGGATCGATAAAATAAGTACCAGTTGAGGATTAGTAGGAGGGGGGGTCGATGTAACCGACTTATTCCCACCCCCGAAATTGATGTCCTTCTGTCAATGGCGGGATGTCTGAATTGATGTCCTTCTGCCAATGGCGGGATGTCTGAATCGTTAGCACGCCGGCATTTCGCCCGTTTTTACGTTCTAAATTCAAATTCCGCTGAGATCGCCTTTGCCTTTCATTCATAAATAAAAAGTATGACTAAGTATGGATGACAAAACAAAAAAATACAATACAATTTTAAAAAAGGGTATACTTATGACATTATTGTTGTTGTTGGCACTCCGTCGCTTACGGCGTCGAGGGTTCCAGTTGATCCGATCAATGGAACAGCCTGCACAAAGCCAGAAATTTTGTGGGAGGGGACTAATTGATTACATCAACGTTAGTGTTTCACTGCTACTTAACTTACCGACCCCGAAAGGATGAAAGGTAAAATCGACCTTGGTGGAATTTGAATTCAGAACAAAATGATGGAAGAAATACTGCTAAGCATTTCGTCCAGCGTGCCACCTTACAATTAATAATAATAACCACAATTATCCTTTCTACTATAAGCACAAGGCTTGAAATTTGGCTGGAGGCATTAGTTGATTATATCGACCCTACAGCTCAACTGGTACTTATTTTATCGATTCCGAAAGGGTAAAAGACAAAGTCGACTTGAGTGGAATTTGAAGTCAGAACGTAAAGACAGGCGAAATGTTGCGAAGCATTTTGTCCGGCGAACTAACGATTCTGCCAGCCTTATAATAATCCATTCTACTATAGGCACAGGGCCTGAAATTTGTGGGGAGTGGACTAGTCGATTACACTTGTCATTCATAAGTGTTTTAATTTCTTTATGACTCCTCATCGTTCATGCTTCACCTAATTTGTAGCTCCAACACTAATCTTTTCGACTTTCCACTTTCTCTTTTGTCTTTCATGCTCTGCCTAACTCTCTAACCTGCAACATCCATCACTGTACTTACTCTCAGCTCTAAACTCTCACTCTAAGTTTCCTCACTCTCAAATTTTCTTAGCTTTCAGCAGACAAATAGATAACTGCTTAAATTTTGTAGAGAAGCTGGCTAGATTTCCCCTGATGTTAATTGTATTTATTTCATCAATCCGAAAATATAGAAAACAAATTGGATACAGAAGAGATTTGCACTAGAAGCTTACATATATTAACATAAATTAGGATCAGTAGATTCTATATTGTGTACCTCGTAACACAATATGTTTCTTTATGTTCCAGAGACAAGTTCTGTTTTTGCCCTTCATCTGTAGCCCTAGATACACAATTCACAAAAAGGATTCTCTTGATTCTAAATCTATTCAGTCATTGGTGGCCGGAGTCTGGGCTAAGCAACAACAACAACAGCAAATTAGCAGCAAGCAATATACCAGAGTCGATGAAACTGTGCAATGACTACGAGCAGAAATGCAACAATACAATGTACGATAAAACACTTTGCAGACAGCTAAGAATGTATGTTATCTATATATAAGAAATCAGAAATACAAGACTCTCTAATTTATATTAAGGTCAAGAGAACCAGAAGTGAAAATTATTCGAATCGAAAACAATTCAATTGTTTCACGATGTAAAGTTGTCATTTCCAGGAACTCATAAATATTTATCATTATTTGCAAATTCAATATCGACTCTAACTTTATTGCAGAAATAGTCAAAACGGTTTTGTCTTTATAATTGGATCAGATGTGAGTGTTTTCCAACACTGTTTATTATTCTTATTTAAAAGAAGGAATTTTGTATTAGTATTTTCGTATGGTGATTTGTCACTTTATATGACAGCATCCGGGTGGAGACATTGATTGATTATATATATATATATATATATATATATATACACACACACACACATACATATATTCTTTTCTTTTATTTGTTTCAGTCATTTGACTGCGGCCATGCAGGAGCAACATCTTTAGTCGAACAAATTGACCCAAGGACTCATTCTTTGTAAGCCTAGTACTTATTCTATTGGTTTCTTTTGCCGAATCGCTAAGTTACGGGGACGTAAACACACCAACATTGATTGTCAAGCGATGGTGGGGAGACAAACACAAACACACAAACACATACATACATACATACATACATACATATATATATATATATATATATATATATATATATATATATATATATATATATAAACTGAAGGTGATAAATTGAATATTAATTTAATTAACATCAATTTAAAACCAGTGGCCTAGCATATAAAAGATCTGAAAATTCAGAAAAATTGTATTACATGCGTATAAGAAGAGCTGACCACTAAGTGGACATCTGATATGCAAGAAAGAGATCATTCACGATCTAACCACAAAGAAAATAATGTTCTCTAGAAAAAATTCACCAAACACCAGAACAAAACGGGCAAGTCAAATGAAAATATGCAAAATAAAGAATTAATCGTATATCGGTTTCGCCATCAACTCTTTTACTTACGTAAAAACGTCCGTTCTAATTCAATATAATTTGCATAACTATACACGAATTGTCTTTATAAAGTTTGACGTGCGTACAGTTCTACCGATTACATTGGGGTTATTTTCAAATGTCTCAGCTCTGGCGCGCTAAATTATGGAAACAGTTCTGCAGAAGATAATTCACTACAGTGGATGTCGCCGGCTAGAGAACATAATTATTTAAATTTATATTTATATACTGAGGGTAATAAATTGAATATTGATTTAATTAACATCAATTTAAACCACTGGCCTAGCATATAAAACAATTTTCAGATTTTTTTATATGCTAAGCCACTGGTGTGTTTGGTCATGTGATACAGATGGAAGACAACTTACGTGTGTCATTTATTTTTCAAACCATGCAGATATTCAGCGGGATTGAATAGTCATCTGAGAGGCTATAAGTTAGAAAAGCCATTGACGACGAAGAAGCACGAAGAGGTGGCAATCATCTGTGTCGATGGAGCAATCACCACGTATGCATACATGCATGTATGCATGCATGAATGTATGTATGTATGCATAACACTAACAATCACTTGAGCAAGGAACAATAAGCGTGCGTGACACGGATTATTGTAAAGATTATCTGATCTATTGCAAGCTGAGAATTACATTAACAGGCATTCTGAGTTTTAACTTTCATATCAGGAACAGCTAGAAAATACATACATACATACACGCCGAGCTACTGAGAAATTTGCAGATACTCCACCCAGACTATAAGTTCAGATTCATACCCGTGATTGTTGGGGCATTGGGATATGTAACGAACTGCCTCAACAAAAACCCGGAAAAATTAGGGTTCTCAAAACCTGAAAGAAAAAGGCTGATTAGAAGACTACAGATTCAAGCCATCAATGGAATTGTAAAGATATGTAAGACTTTCCAAAAGTTTAGCACATAAATACATATGCATGCATCTAGACATGAAAATATATACATAAAAACACATCCATAAAACAAACATACAAATCTGCGCATACACTAGCACCAAATACTGCACACACACACAT
>NC_068988.1:65435930-65437606 GCF_001194135.2 Octopus bimaculoides | reverse complement strand
TAACCCTAGCCGTAGGGTTAGGGTTAGGGTTAAAGCAAATTTAAAATGAAAAAAGCAAATAAAACGAAGGTATGGAGATTAAATACGCTTTACATCGCTTAATCAGCCAAAGGAGTAAATGTAAACAACTGAATACTTGTCAGTGATTGGTTGAAATTATCGAAATAAGACAATTTTTTACATGAAATAAATTCGAATACAAAAATATTTTTCTGTTCTATAACACAAAATAGATTAGTATACGAAGTTTGAAAGTCTTTCCGTACCAAAAACACTACGTAAAACATTAATGAAAAATGTGGCCCCCGTTTTAAAATAGATCCTAATTTAGAGTTAAATTCCAACGTCTATCTCACTGAGTTCTAAAATGGACCAGTTCAGAATGACAAATGTAAGTGTAAGGAGAGGCACTGTAAAAGTGTTTCTGGACAATATGCTTGTTGTAAGCTGAGAGTTCAGATGACCATAATTTTTTATCCTCTTAGAGTATTCATTCCTAGTCTTCTCTTTTTGATCGGTTCGCCGTAGCAGTCATTCTCATCCTGTCCAAGGTATTTGTAACTTTCCCTGGAGATCAGAAGCTGTATTTCTGACTACTTATGTTTAGTGTTATGGATGAGGGCGTAAATTTGCCACATTTTTTACCGCTAAAAAGGCACATTTGGGCTTACCAAAATTCATTCCAGTGTCTTTGGAGAATTGGATAATGAGATCCAGTTGCTTCTTGATGTGGTTAATTTGGCCCATACAGTTTCAGGTCATCAAGAAAGAAAAGCTGAGAGATGTTATTGGATCCATTCCTAAAACTGTTTTGTAGTTAGTAGGACGGGCGATTCGTGAGACTGCAAAAAGTAGTAATAACAAGCTATCGCCTTGCAGGATGCTTTCTTGGTAGCGTAGCTTGAAAGATACGGTATGGATGTATGTATGCATGTGTGCATGAATGAATGTCAGCATGTATGTATAAAAGGAGGAGTAATTGCCCAGTGGTTAGGGCAGCGGACTCGCAGTCATAGGATCGCGGCTTCGATTCCCAGACCGGGCGTTGTGAGTGTTTATTGAGCAAAAACACCTAAAGCTCCACGAGGCTCCGGCAGGGGGTGGTGGCGAACCCTGCTGTACTCTTTCACCACAACTGTCTCTCACTCTTACTTCCTGTTTCTGTTGTTCCTGTAATTCAAAGGGTCGACCTTGTCACTCTGTGTCACGCTGAATATCCCCGAGAACTATGTTAAGGGTACACGTGTCTGTGGAGTGCTCAGCCACTTGCACGTTAATTTCACGAGCAGGCTGTTCCGTTGATCGAATCAACTGGAACCCTCGACGTCGTAAGCGATGGAGTGCCAACAACTACAACAACAATGTATAAATGGATGTGCGTACGCATCTATGAATGTATGTGTATGTATACAAATACGCAACGACCTGACAGAGTAATCATTAGCCCGTCTGGCAAGATGACAAGCGGCATCTCATCTGCCTTTTTACGTTTTGAGTTCAAATCCCGCTGGGTCAACCTTGCTTGTCATTTCTTCTGGGGGGATGTTGTGATCTCAGTTTTTTATACCATGGAAACCGAACAACCAGCCCTATGAATCTTAGGGCTCAAGAAAAATATTTTTAAAACACTCATAAATAAATAAATATATATATATATATATATATATATATATATA
>NC_068988.1:65432171-65434140 GCF_001194135.2 Octopus bimaculoides | reverse complement strand
TGTGTGTGTGTGTGTGTGTGTGTGTGTGTGTGTGTGTGTATGTTTGTGTGTCTGTGTGTGTGTGTCCCCCACCAACATTGCTTGACAACTGATGCTGGTGTGTTTACGTCCTCGTAACTTAGCGGTTCGGAAAAAAGAGAACGATAGAATAGGTACTAGGCTTACAAAGAATACGTCCTGGGGTCGATTTGCTCGACTAAAGGCGCTGCCCCAGTATGGCCGCAGTCAAATGACTGAAACAAGTAAAAGAGAGTATATATATATATATATATATATACAGAGAGAGAGAGAGAGAGAGAGAGAGAGATAAATGTATGTTTATGTATGCGTATCTTTGTATATCTGAAGCAATACAATTCTGGTAAAAGGCCATCAATTTCGGAGAAGGAGATAAGTCGATTACATCGATCCCAAGTGTTTAAGTGGTATTTATTTTATTGACTCCGAAGATATAAACAGTAAGGTTGACCACGGCGGCATTTGAACTGAGAACATAACGTCGGATGAAATGCCGCTAGCATTTTTTTAGAACACAGTAACGATTCTGCCGTCTTAGTAGAAAGAATTATCACTCTCTCTTGATTAAGTTTCGCGCGTCATTTGGCTATGTATATTAACACAATTTACAAGCACGGCTGTGCTTTTTAAAATAGCTTACTTTACAAGGGAAATCACTCTAAAATTGCAGAAGTTCTTTTAAAGTTATTTCCCTTATTCAAATATTTAAATGTCGAAATTAAAATGGAAATTGACGATTAATGATTTAGACCGTTTTATTTCAAACTGTTTTTAAAGATCATGTTAGAATTCGCAACCGGTAAATATTTTATATATATATATATATATATATATATTTTCATTGAAGTAATGTCAGAAAAGTTGTACATATCGATATCAAAATAAAAGACAACGAGACAAGTTCGGAAGTGAGGAGAAAGTGAAAGATGTATGGACGTGTATATGAAATGGAAGTGTGTGTGTGTGTGTGAGAGAGAGAGAGAGAAAGAGAGAGAGTGCCATTTACATATACATGACAACACACACGTTCACTCACTCTCTCTCTCTATCTATATCTCTCTCTCTATCTATATCTTTCTCTTTCTCTCTCTCACATACACACACACACACACACACACACACACACATGCACACGTACATACAAAAAAATATGCACGCTTATGTATTGATGTATGTACGCATACATGACAACACAACCCATTCACTCTCTTTCTCTCTTTCTCTATCTTTCTCTCTTTCTCTCTTTCTCTCTCTCTCTCTCTCTCTTTCCCTCTCTCTCTCTCACTCTCTCACTCTCTCTCTTTCATACGAAGTTATCTCTCTCTCTTTCTCTCTCTTTCTTTCTCTCTTTCATACGGGTCATTCGAAGTTTTCTTTCCTCAGTCGAGTACCAGATTATCTTTGCAATTTCGGCTGATTATGCTCGAGATTGCTCCAATATGGCCAGCCCCAAGGAAAAACTAAGCTAAGAGCATTAAATTCCTTGGTAGAAAGCAGCGAATGTATACAAAACCAAGGACAGAAAAAAACGGACATGTCTTTCGACTAAGGACGAATTAAATTAAGCTGGCATGTGTGGAAATAAAGCCTTACGGCATGGATACATGATTTCACAGGCACAGGGAGGAATATCGATGTTGTACGGACAACGGCCGCCCAAGAAAGAAAGATCACGCTTGGCCGAACACCGGACAAGTGGGAAGAGAAGAGAGAGAGGTAGAGGCAAAGGGTGGGGCGAGGAAAATGACAGGGACACAGTGAAGTGGAAAGTAGAGGGAAACAAGAGAAGGCAAGGAAATGTGAGAGAGGGGGAACGAAAGAAAGAACAGTGGAATGAACGAATAAGCGTGAAAGGGTTGATAGACAGAAATAGAGTCGTACAAGATTTAGAAAAATGTATACTTACATATAAGAGACCAAAGTGTACGTACGCCGCTATATATATATATAT
>NC_068988.1:65427799-65431003 GCF_001194135.2 Octopus bimaculoides | reverse complement strand
TTTAGGAAAAAATTGTTATTACTACAAGTTATTAACTGTAAATATTTTTCTTTAGAAGTTGTAACTCATCTCAAGTATCGAAGATTATTTGGTTGACACGGGAAAATCAATTCAGGAAATACAGTTCAGAAAGGGGAATAGAAATATTTGGTGTCATAGAGTGCGGCCTTTTCCTTCAGCCGCTCTATGTTCTGTTCCAGTGTAGTGGAGTCTCACTTCTTGAAGTTTCTGAAGTTGTGGTTGTGCTGGCGTTTCTTAAAGGGGCCCTTCGACAGCCCGCTATAGTGATTTATGCTGGATGCGTCGATCACCTTTCTGGCTCTGATTTCAGTCTCATACACAATAGACTCTATGTCGTTGTGACCAGTGAGCAAGCGAGTGATCGTACGTCTTCAAGGACAATAGGCTATAATTTTAGGGATGATTTGTACGAAATTATACTCTTCATGTTGGATCAGCAACTGAATAAATTTTAAGCGTGTGTTTTCTGAAAAGTTTTCTACGCGTATAGCAGGAAGCTAAGTCTTTATAAGCTAACTTACCAATGCTGAACTTGACCTTAAGAGAGGAAATGTGAACCAGATCACACGGTGGCGTGATAGTCTTTTTTGGTAGGTTTGGATTGAGTGTGCAAGTTATTTTCTCAAAATAGACCTTCGTAGGACGCTGTTGTAATAGTAACTGCACTCTAAAAGGTTTCTTTACTAGACTTGAGATCCCTCTGCACATACCCTTAAAGCAATGAAGTCGGGTGACAAAACCTGGTGTTAACGTAGGTGAGTTTCTCACATTGATTGATGTAAAGTTTATATGGAATAGTAGCTAAATCTAGCGTCACATCTACAAAGTTAAGTATAATTAAGTTGGTTTCCATTATAATACTAATTCTAAAGGACTTGAAATACTGAATAATGTTTTCCCTTGATTTATCTAAGTTGTGTCCATTGCCACTCCTAGATATAATCAATGCATCAACCCTGTACAAACATGTATGTATGTATGTATGTATGTATGTATGTATGCCATTATTTAGTTTTATTTTAAGATTTCTTGCCAATTGAGAAAGAGATGCTTTCTAACCTAGATCCAAGGCTCTTTCATTGAAATTTCAACAACATCAACAAGGTATTTTGTATGTATGTATATGTGCAGATTTGTATGTTTTGCTTTATGTATGTATTCTCATACATATAGTTGCATGTCTAGACATGCTCACATATACTTAAATGATTAACTTCTGAAAATTTTACACATTTTTACAGGTTCAATGATGGCTTGGATCTATAGTCTTCAAATCAGCTTTCTCCTTTTTTGTTTTGAGAAGCCTAATTTTCCAAGATTGGTATTTAGGTAATGTATGTATGTATGTATGTATGTATGTATATGTTAGGTCGCTCTCGAGCGCTACTGGTAACATGTAGCCCAGTACAACCTGTCCAATGGTCGGGTCGTAGGCCACAAAACCGGCAACCCCACCAAGTTTACTTGCTGAGGAGGACAATTTTTGGCCCTTCTGCTGGATGACAATTAAAACCCGTCAAAGAGCGGAGTAACTCATGAGAGTCAACGTCCATCTGGTAGTATGCACATGTGTGTGTGTATGTGTGTATGTGCTTGCGTTTATATATGTATATATATGAAACAATTTTTTTATGACTTAGCACATACAAAAGGGGTTAGGGACAGGCGCGGCTGCGTGGTAAGAAGTTTGCTTCCCAGCTACATGTTATCGAGTTCAATCCCACTGCGTGGCACCTTGGGAAAAGCTCTTCTACTAAAGCCTCGGGTCGACCAAATGAGTGAATTTGGTAAACGGAAACTGAAAGAAGCCCGTTGTATAAATATAAACACACACACACACACGCACACACATATATATATACACACACGCACACATACATACATACATACACATACATTTGTGTGTGTGTGTGTGTGTGTGTGTGTGTGTGTGTGCGCGCGTGCTTGTGTTGTGTGTGTATGTTTGTGTATGTAAGTACGAGCGTATGCATGTGTGTGTGCGTCTGTGTTTGTTCACCACCGCTTGACAACCGGTGTTGGTGCATTTACATCCCCGTAACTTAGCAGTCCGGCCAAATAGACCGATATAATAAGTACCAGACTTCAAAATAAGCACTGGTGTCGATTCGTCCGACTAAAATTCTTCAAGACGGTGCTCCAAAATGGCTGCAGTCCAATAACTAAAACTAATAAAAGATAAAAGACACATTTTCATAACTATACTCTTTTACTTGTTTAAGTCATTTAACTGCGGCCATGCTGGAGCACCGCCTTTAGTCGAGCAAATCGACCCCAGGACTTATTCTTTGTAAGCCTAGTACTTATTCTATCGGTTTCTTTCGCCGAACCGCTAAGTTACGGAGACATAAACACACCAGCATCGGTTGTCAATCGATGTTTGGGGGGGACAAACACAGACACACAAACACACAGACACATATACATACATATACATATATACGACGGGCTTCTTTCAGTTTCCGTCTACCAAATCCACTCACAAGGCTTTGGTCGGCCCGAGGCTATAGTAGAAGACACTTGCCCAAAGTGCCACGCAGTGGGACTGAACCCGGATCCATGTGGTTGGTAAGCAAGCTACTTACCACACAGCCTCATTAAATGTTTCATGGCTACTTGTCATGTATGAATAAGCGAGAGGTGAGAATAGAAAGAATGACGAGTGGAAAAAACACCCATTGGAGCCTGCTGCTCATAATAGTCGTTAACCTACTTTGCATAGTGAACTGTAGTAGAATTATAATTAATTAGAATTATATCCCTAATGATATAATAGATAATAATTACCTATTTTGTGGGGGGGGTGATTTTTGCCTGTATGCGTGTGCATGAGTATGCGCACGGGAGAGTGAGTGTGTGTGTTATTTCTTTACTACCCACAAGGGGCTACACACAGAGGGGGCAAACAAGGACAGACAAACGGATTAAGTCGATTATAACGACCACAGTGCGTAACTGGTACTTATTTAATCGACCCCGAAAGGATGAAAGGGAAAGTCGACCTCGGCGGAATTTGAACTCAGAACGTAGTGGCAGACGACGTACCGCTAGGCATTTCGCCCGGCGTGCTAACGGTTCTGCCAGCTCGCCGCCTTTGTATGTGATTTTTGCCTGTGTGCGTGTGCATGAGTATGCGCACGGGAGAGTGAGTGTGTGTGTTATTTC
>NC_068988.1:65425488-65427067 GCF_001194135.2 Octopus bimaculoides | reverse complement strand
TATATATATATATATATATATATATATATATATATATATATTTACAGAAGGAGACACGTGGGATGGAGAGTCGCTGAAGAGATCACAGGATGTGTGACGAAAGATTTCCAGACAAAGGATACTGAGATAAGAATAATAATAAATCTGAAGTGAAGAATGAAATATATAGTGCGCGTATTTATTTGATCAAAAACAAAATTGACCGTCCCGAAATATAGCAATAAATATATATTAATATATATCTTTTATTTCTTACTTGCTTCAGTCAGCCTTATCACACTTTATATGGCATTGAATCTCCCTGAGAACTATGTTAAAGGCACGTGAGTCTGTTGAGTACTTAGCCACTTGCACGCTAATCATACGAGCAGGATGTTCCATTGATCGAATCAAGTGAAATATTCATCATCGTAATCGACGGAGTGCTTCAGTCATTGGAGTGCGACCATGCGAGACACCGCCTTGACAGATCGACTTTCTTGATGAATCGACACCAATAACTTTCTGGGTTTAATTCTATTTTATTTTTTTTTTTGTCTGTTAATTATGCTATCGGTTTCTTATGCTGAACCACTAAATTACGAGAACGTAAACATGTCCACATTGGTTGTCAAACAGATTGGAGGACAAACACAAACACACGCATAGATATATACGTGTATAGGCGACGAACTTCTTTCAGTTTTGGTCTACAAAATCCACTTACATGGCTTTGGTCGGCCCAAGGCTATAGTCGTAATAGACACTTGTCCAAAGTGACACGATGTGGAAATGAACCCGGGGCCGTGTGGTTGGGTAGTAAACTTCATACCACAGAGCCACGCCTGGGCGTATATATGCACAATTCAAACACATACTTCCTCACACACAAACACACTTTGATATTCACACATACTGACATATGCACACATATCTGCATTCACTTGACATACGCAAACACAAATACATCCACACACACTCACGCTCACTTAAAATCATACTCAAATTTACACACATATGTTTATACGTAAGCACTCACGCACATACGTTCGCGCGCACACACACACACGTTGGTGGTGTAGGAGGCAGGAAACTGACAGATGTTTAAACAGGATGGATATGTGATTGGAGGGAGGAGGTAAAGTGGGAGGAAGTATTTAGTTTACGAAACCATTCATGGAACTGGGTCACACAATACCAATCCACGGTTAAACAGACGTGTGTGAGCGTGTGTTAGTATGCGTGTTTGTGTGTGTCATATATGTGTGTGTATGCATATATACATGTATATATATATATATATATATACACATACACTCACACATATATATACATATATGTATGTGCGTGTGTGTATATATATACGACAACCTAGCCTTTCTTTGTCATAGTGCTTATGTTGAATGCGACATATATAAACCCTCTTACTTGCAACATCTGCGGGCTTCTTTGCCAATCGTTGACTGGACTCAAATGTCACATTCAACACACACACACACACACACACACACATATATATATATATATATATATATATAGATATATATATAAAACCTCTTACTTGCAACACCTGCAGTCTTTGCCAATCGTTGACTGGACT
>NC_068988.1:65421719-65425156 GCF_001194135.2 Octopus bimaculoides | reverse complement strand
GTAACATATTTACCGAAAGCGAGGGAATGCAACTTTTCAAATTTTATCTCTTAAAAACATTTAACTCAACGGTAGACCACTGGTTTCTCAATCAAATACAGAAAAAACTGTGAAGTAACCTGTATTCTTTTGTTCATCAGTACACGTATGGTTAAGATATATAAAAATAAACAAGAATCAACCTACCACGATGTAGCCATCACAGTAACGATGACTTTTGTTCACAATTATATATCCCTGAAAGAGATTTGAATTTATCCAGTTGCATCTCGGTAACATGTGCTTATACAGAATGATATTCAGCACTGAATATATTCTAATTATTTATAATATAATATAGGATAAATTCTTTATAAGAATTTATCAAGTAGTCAGCGTTCATTATGAGATATTATAGATATATATATATAGATATAGATATAGATATAGATATAGATATAGATATATATATAACCTCTTACTTGCCACATCTGCAGGCTTCTTTGCCAATCGTTGACTGCACTCAAATGTCACATTCAACATAAGCACAAAAACAAAGAAAGGGTAGGTTGTCGTATCCTCTCGTTGAAACCGACGGCAGAGTCCGTCATATATAACATTAAAAGCATCAATTTATTCCTGTTTGATTTAATTTATTAGATTTTTTTTTCTTTTGTCATATTTCCTAAGTGTCCCTTTATGTGATTGCTTGCAGCATCAGTTGTATGTCGTGGGTTAAGAACGTAAATTTATGTGTAGGCGATCAGTATGTGGAACGATTTTAACGTTTAAGCGATATTAGCACTGGAATTCAGCGTATAAAGTTTTTCGATTCTAATGTAAATTTTATTCACGTTTTTAAAGCACATGTGTGTGTGAGAGAAAGAGAGATAATGTGTGTGTGTATATGTGTGTGTGAATGTATGTATGTATGCATGTATGCACACATCAATCTATGTATGTATGTATATTTTCCTCATTTTAACCTTTAGCACAGTGTAGGTGCACTATGCCACCGTATGAGTTTTCTCCCTTGTAGTAACAGAGCAGTTGCAGGGGAAACAATTCTAGAGAAAATACAATATGCTAAAGGTTGATTCTGAGTTAATTTTGACTGGCTACCTATTTTGTTCATCGTTCTTTAAATCTTAAGGTCTTGCGGATTTTTACTGTCCCATATATCGTGATCATTTGTTGTTAAGACATTAAGGAGTTGCGTTCTCACCACAAGAGCCCATTTTTAGTCAGTCTTTGTTCCAGGCGATTTGGTACGTATTCTGTTGCTTCAATAATTATAGATAGAAAGCTGTAAGTTTATCTTGGATATTTGATTTGCGAACTTTTTATCAATGGTCCATAAATTTCCTCTTTCCCCTGTGTTTCTAAGGCATCCGTTAGTCTCAGAGACATGGAACATGGAACCTGGGATCTTGATAGTCTATATTCGGTCTTGTTAGCAAAGCAGTATCTGTTGTGTCTGTAGAAACACACACGTGACAGTTCCAACTGTAGTGACTGCATTTGAAGGAACTGTATTTCAGTTTGTCCTGGTGCTGGTTTCTCTTCGAGTGTGCTTTTCTTTAGCACCAAAACCTCAACTTTGCATCTTGCTCTTTAAACTCCCGATTGTTCCAGCCTTCACTGTAAGCGATGACTAACAATGCTCAGCGACTTCATATCTTTCTTGTAGATATCCCTAAAATAAAGATGAGATTACCTTTATAATCGCTTCCCAGAGGACAGCTCTTCGAACTGTAGGCCTTTCTGTTTCCTTCAGTCTGACATAAGGGTGGCAAAAGTTTAGATACGTTGACAAAAGACAGGGTTTATTATTGGTGACATGGTCAGTCCACTTG
Organism: Octopus bimaculoides; assembly: GCF_001194135.2. Classification (NCBI taxonomy): domain Eukaryota; kingdom Metazoa; phylum Mollusca; class Cephalopoda; order Octopoda; family Octopodidae; genus Octopus; species Octopus bimaculoides. Next base: position 65,423,321 of record NC_068988.1, on the reverse strand, counting down.
ATATTCAGAAGTGTTTCAGGATGTATAAATGGGAAGCACTAAGACGTTTCTCTTGTCTAAATCGAGGCTCCAGACTCACTCCTGGTAAATCAATGTGCCGAAGACTGTTGTCTGTGACTTTGGTGTTCATTTGTTCATTATTAGCTTGTTATTCTTCTAGACTCTCTTTATCAATCTGGTGAGTGTTACAGCTGCTCTACTAATACGTTCGTAAATCCCAGGTTCTAGAGAGGTTTTCCGCGACAGTGGAGTTGTGTGAACTCAGAGATTCTCTCCAGCTGGCAGTTGTCAGTGGCAATCGTATAGGAATGCTCAATACCTTTATCTAGCATTTTCTTCTTCTTCAGACTGATAGTTAAAGTGAAGTCTTGCCAGACTCTTAAGTGGTAATCTCCGAATGTGATGCCAGCAAACTTACTCCCAAACCAGTATGTCACATAGTTTGGTGGATACCCACTACCGAGACACACTGAACAGCTTTCCTTTTAATCTTATATGAAGGAAGATGCTATCAGGTGATGTTCCAAAATCTTGTTAAAGCATACTGGCAAAGAAAATGCTGAAGAGTGTAAAGAAAAGCACACAACCCTGTCCCACTCCACTATGCATACTAAAGGCTTCTCATGGAAGAATCGTCAAAATGAATCAGCATATGATCTCTACGGTGATCTTATGAGCCTACAAGGCAAGTTGAGTTTGATCCTAGGCGCCGGTAAGAGTCACTGAAGAACTTCTTTTTCCGGATGCTAGGGCTAGGCATGTAGGAGAAGTAGTCCTTAAACTTACTCGATGCCAGTGCCTCATTGTAATAGGGGGCAGAGGCTTCGAAGGTATCTTGGCTCGAGGATAGATTCTCGAAAAGTACAGGGAGTAGGAGGAGGCTGTGCTAATATAAGATAGTCATTTGTTTGGCTTGTGATAGGGCCTGTATGTACCAGAGCCCAGATCTAAAGTAGCATCTAAGAAATCTACTGTGGTGAGATTAGTCTCATTTTGAGACTCATTGAGCCTAAGGTGCTAATCTAGAGATGGCTAGGGCGTCATCTCTGTAGAGGCCGAAGGAAACCTCTTCCCTAAGGAATGCAGGGCAAGGCGTTGCATGGTTGTCTTTTTGGTGGTATGTAGATGATTTTCGTTTCATTATGAATTTGTGTCCGTGTGCGATTGGCTTCACTGTTAGATTGTCTCTGCTTATGTGAAAGAAATTTGTATATTTATATCTGAACGAAGAAGTTAGAAAATAGGTATCTCTGAAACATGAATGAATATATATGTGTGTGTGTGTTTATGTGTGTGTTCATTGAGAGAGAGAGAAAGAGAGAGAAAGACAGACAGATAAAAAAAATAGCAGCGCCATTTCTTTAGAGTTCCACTCTGCTGCTGAACGTAGATAAAACACCCACTCTCAAGAGACCGATAGATTAAGTGCTAGGCTTACAAAGAATAAATCGTGGGGCTGATTTGCACGACTAGAGGCGGTGCTCCAGCATGGCCGCCGTCAAAATGACTGAAAAGGTGAAAGAATAAAAGAAAGAATACATATATACACGTATACACACAGACACACAGACACACACACACACATATATATATATATATATA
>NC_068988.1:65416195-65417333 GCF_001194135.2 Octopus bimaculoides | reverse complement strand
TGTGTGTACACACATTTATATATACACAAATACATTAAAACAACTGCTACAGTATCCTGGAAACGGAAGATTCTAACCTGACCAAAATTTCTTTATTACACATAAATCAGCTTTGCCTCGTCACTTCGTTTCCGTCTGCAGTAAATACCGTCTTCTAACATTATTGATTTTGTCTTTCATACAGGATCCAGGATAAAAAAAATTGTTGGTGGATGGTGGGGACCAATTTCTTCTTCTAATGTTCCATTTTTTATATTTTTCGTTTTACATTTGTTTATAACCTATATCTATATCATATCATGTTTTACATATAACATACTATGCATTAATCCATCATTTCTATCGCTGACAATACTTATAAGAGTCATCATCTTCTCAATGGTCTACAAATATGTTAAACTTAAAATTTTTTAGAAAACACCGAAGTCCAAAGAGAATGTTTCAGTTCCCAAATGAACGCCGCAGCCCACCTATTTGCCGACCCCTAGTGTAATATATGAAGTATTTTAGTACAAATAGCAAATTGTAAGCGTGTTGTATTAAACTCTTGTTTCTCCTTATATCAATGGTTGGGAATGTTTCATTAGGTAGCTCACAAAAATTTATTCAAGTACAATGAAATTGTCCTCAAACTTCAAACTGAATAATAATATTTCAATTGATTTTAATACTGCTTCGTACGGTATATAAAAAATAAAACTTTCACTAAAAATTATATTTTGGATGACTTTCTAGTTTTGACAGCTTCATTTTTTTTATATATATAACAACATCCAACATTGATATAACAGCATCCAGCTGTCAAGACAATTTGGATGCTGTCTTCAGAGTCCAGTTGATTTTTGCATTTATTCGCAACTGTGTCACAAAGATAGGTAGTGTTGAAAGCTTTTGCTTCATTTTTGCAAAGGAGTTCAAAAAATGTATCTGCTAAACATTTAGGCTTTCAGTAATCATATAATAAAAGGAATTTACAACCCAGATAACAAGTATAAATCAGACACTAGACATTAATCAGAGTTTGGTAAGATACAATGTAACTGATTCCGTGATGCTACCAATACTGATATCTCCACAATCTTCGAAAACCCCTGCTGTTTGGATTCGCTATATTCTCCTTTTTTTTGGGGGGGGGGGG
>NC_068988.1:65412271-65415497 GCF_001194135.2 Octopus bimaculoides | reverse complement strand
TCAGAATAAGAAGCACACTCTAAAGAATAGAGCAGTAAGTATTATAACATAGAGTTAAAGTCTGTTTCCTATACGTTTCTTGGATACGAAACCATTGGTCACTCCACGACCCGACTTGAACTTTGTGTGTGTGTGTGTGTGTATAAATATTATATTATAAATATATTCTTTTACTCTTTTACTCTTTTATTTGTTTCAGTCATTTGACTGCGGCCATGCTGGAGCACCGCGTTTAGTCGAAAAGGTTTTTGTAATCCTAGTACTTATTCTATCGGTCTCTTTTGCTGAACCGCTAAGTTACGGGGATGTAAACACACCAGCATCGGTTGTCAAGCGATGATGGAGAACAAACACAAATACACACAGCCAGACACACATACACACGTATGTATGTATATATATATATATATATATATACGACAGGCTTCTGTCAGTTTTTCGTCAACCAAATCCACTCACAAAGCTTTGGTCGGCCCGAGGCTATAGTAGAAGACACTTGCCCAAGGTGCCATGCAGTAGGACTGAACCCGGAACCATGTGCTTAGTTAGCAACCTACTTATCAAACAGCCACATATTTGATGAAGAAAAATAGATTAAGCACTAGTTTTTATTCAGTACGACGATCGTTTCGACCTATCGTGAAACTGTCCGTTATGGGTAGGATATTGTGCATCTAATTGTGTTGCATCATCCAGTGCAGTTTGTGTCACATCAGATATGCATAAAGAAGGAGATGTACCAAACCAAATTGAACAGCGAAATTTAATTTATGCGCTTTCGTAATATTTAATATAATAATTGAAAGTAATTACATAAATAGAATTTATGTAAACATAAATGATTTGGGTATTTTAGTAATCTAATTTTAATTTTAAAAGAATTTTAATATAATTGCTGATTTTTTTCTTTGCTCACGTTTATGAACTGTAGTGCAGATTTTGTTTTTCGCTTTGCATAACGTACATTACTTTGAAAAATTCTGATATTTATTAATAATAAAATAGAAAATAACATTTACATGAATTTTAATACTATGTATTTTATCAAATGATAATGAGTCCATTCTTAAAGTTAAAAGCGTACGATTCAAAAGGTAAAACTAAATATTTTTATACCGTGTAGGTGTGATATCAGTACAACATTTTTTTATCAATAGACTTTAAATAAAAATAAAACTATTTTTCTCTAGAAGTTTCACACTCCATCATAACCTTAACCCACTTGATATTAAATTAAATGTATGTAAAATATATACATCAGTGACTGAAAAGACACTGAAAATTTGTAAATCGTGGCAGTGAGCTTTGGCTGCAAAGCGGTCACCGAAGCCTGAAGAAGTCCAATTGGCTGACATCACGTTATCTGGCAGTTCCGACGCTCATAACAGGGGATTCTCGTTTACTATGACATACGTTTGTGCTTTCATGCGTCACGCACCAATATGAGAGAACTTTACAACTTTAATACCGCAGTGTTTAGCGTTCTAACAAGACATCCACGTTAAGTCGGATATAAAGATTTCATTTTGGTACTAATACTACTTCCGTCGCTAAATAATTATTACGTAAAATATAATTTCACTCTCAATACTATAACAGAATGAAGAAAACTTATAACGCAAATTGGTAACAACAAAAAACTTGTAAATAACACCGCATTTTTCTAAGAGAAGAAAAGAAAACAATATGCATAAAAAAATATCAACACATTATGTCAGGTAATAAAAGCACCAGTTTGTTTCACGATTAAATAAACTTGACTGAGTACTCATAAAAGTGCCTCTCGTGCTACATGTACTGCACTCAAATTACCCCCAAATGGAGTTTAAAAAATTTTGAAGCTCATTTGGAGTAATTTACACCAGTCCCCCGATCATCGTCCTATATGATAAATAAACTGTTTAATGTAAACTGAGAGGAATCAATAAATATATATTGTAAATAAGAAATAAATAATACTGTGTAACACGATTTTTGACCTTGGGTAGCAATTGTTATTTCCTACTTGCATACCCCTAGGAAGTATGAAAAATGGCTAATATTTCTTTCAAAATTTGGTTTTGTTACATTTATCGAAACCCCAAAGAATCATTCTCAACACATGACTATGATACTCCCCCATTACTCCTGCTTATGATCAGAGATGCACATCTTGTGAACCACTAAGGGACATGCTCAAAGGGTTAAGCTCAAGTAAGTGACAAGCAAATTTGTTGTGTTGAGTAGAATATTTGCTATAACGATATTTCTGCTTCAGCAACTCAGCACTGAATCTGTCTGAAATGTAATGGAAAATAGGTCAGTTTCAAAACATTGATGTCCAGGACACAAAAGCAGAGTTTGAAGGGAATGGTAGTGATCTCCTTTGATTTCTAAATAGAAGCAAATAGGAAGTAACACTTACTCACCAAAGACAAAAAAATAATTAAAATTTTGTTATGTTGTATAATCTACAATTTCGTTTATTTTTAATATACAAACACTTACTAGAAATAAGCATTTAAAACCCCCCAAAAAATATTTTCGTTACTTGTATTGGTAATTTCAAAATGTCATAGTATCAGACAAAAAATAATGCATCCTGGGTACGTTTTTGTCTTGTTTTCTTTTCAAATAAAATGCTTATAAAACAATAAATGTGGTAATTCTGTGCATTCATACATTCATACATGCATACACATGCACGCAAAACCACACATTCACATTATTTGCATGTAGATAGATAGATAGAGAGAGAGAGAGAGAGAGAGAGAGAGAGAGAGAGAGATAAACTTACGAGGCGTTCAATCGTATAATAATATAAATAATATATATATATATATATATATAAAGTGATGGTATGTTGTCAACTTAATGTGACAGTCCCATGAAAGGGAAGAATACTACTGCTATTTAGCACTAGGAAGCACAGCTTCCTGTCGGCCTTGGCACATTTCCTGTCCTTAAGTTTACAAAAGAGGAGATAAGCACCTCCACCCAGCAAAGCCAGCATTCAGAGACTAGTTTCTGAGTCATTGCCCGTCATCAATCTGGAGTAGCATGGCTTGCTAGCTGCCGTTGCATATATGCCTCTGTAAACATATAATAATTCAAGTGAAATGCATTCACTGATTTCGAAAATAGAAACAATATAGTTCTAAATCTCTCTGATAGATTTAGAATTGTATTATTTATATATACATATATATATATATATATGAGTAAAAATAAATACAAAAAAAGGGTT
>NC_068988.1:65411078-65412171 GCF_001194135.2 Octopus bimaculoides | reverse complement strand
CACAGGTGCAAAGACAAGCATACATACTCTCATACACACACACAATATATATCATATAAATCATGTATTACATATGTATATACTATATTATATATTACAAACACACACACACACATGTATATACACAAACACGCACACACATATATATGCATCGATATGCGTATGCGTGTTTCTATGTATGTATGTATGCATGTATGTATGTATGTATGTGTAACTATAATAAATTGGACAAATCTAATGTTAGTGAAATTGATGATATCAAGCAATTGGTCGTTAATTGTTTATAAAATAAGAAACTAGCTTCCTGGTAGCAAAATGTATTATTTAATCTCATTTGTGATCTGAATACGGGTGTATGCCATTGGAAGACGAATATATGACGTTTTCAAATTATTGTCGAGCTCACTGATTACGAAGCGAAATTCTAAACTATGTCAAATACTTCGCTGTGAAGTTCGATTTCTTCAGTGATATTTCAAATACGAAATACGTAACAGACAATGGGGAAACTGATTATCATAATGTCTATTTGCTTTATAATTAATGTTATATTTGTTGTTGCTGTTGTTGTTTACTTCCAGGAGAGCTTTGGTGGAGAATACCTATGATTAGTAACATCCAAACTAATAATTCTGCGTTTTTCTCAGACCACAGAGCATCTGAAACATTTTCAAATATGACCACCTCCTTTAAAGCCGGCAGGGAGTGATTGAAGAGAAGTTAAGCGTTATTTCTATCAATTTGAACGACCATTTCTTGTGGTGTCTGCTATTGTTGCTATTGCTGTTATGGAGGCGCAATGGTCCAGTAGTTAGGGCAGCGGACTCGCGGTCATAGGATCGCGGTTTCGATTTCCAGACCGGGCGTTGTGAGTGTTTATTGAGCGAAAACACCTAAAGCGTCACGAGGCTCCGGCAGGGGATGGTGGCGAACCCTGCTGTACTCTTTCACCACAACTTTCTCTCACTCTTACTTCCTGTTTCTGTTGAGCCTGTAATTCAAAGGGTCGGCCTTGTCACTCTGTGTCACGCTGAATATCCCCGAGAACTACGTTAAGGGTACACGTGTCTGTGGAGTGCTCAGCCACTTGCAC
>NC_068988.1:65409268-65410395 GCF_001194135.2 Octopus bimaculoides | reverse complement strand
CATGTTGGAGCACCGCCTTTAGTCGAATCAAATCGACCCCAGGACTTATTCTTTGTAAGCCTAGTACTTATTCTATCGGTCACTTTTGCCGAACCGCTAAGTTACGGGGACCTAAACACACCAGCATCGGCTGTCCAGCGATGTTGGGGGGACAAACACAGACACACAAACATATACACACACATACATATATATATACATATATACGACGGGCTTCTTTCAGTTTCCGTCTACCAAATCCACTCACAAGGCCTTGGTCGGCCCGAGGCTATAGTAGAAGACACTTGCCCAACGTGCCACGCGGTGGGACTGAACCCGAGACCATGTGGTTGGTAAGCAAGCTACTTACCACACAGCCATTCCTGCGCCGAATTCTTTTACTTTACTTTGGAAACGATGAAATAAAGTTTCCAGTTATGAACTGATGTTGATGTAATATTCTAATAAAATATGTCGCGACTCCTCATTCGATTGCTTCTTACTGTTCATGATACATTAATATCTACTACGTATGTGTGTGCATGTGTATGTATGTGTGTGTGTGTACGCGGTGTGTGTATGTGTTCGCGCGTATGTGTAATCATTATCATCATCTTTATCATCATCATCAGGTGTCTGCAGATGAAACTATAACATCATTCACTCTCTGCCTCCAACTGTCTTTGCGCCCTCATTTAGTCTTTGATTTCAGAATCAGAGTTTATAACAGTTACCTCTCTGAACATTTTCATACATTTATAAAATTAATTTCTAATGAATCAAATAGAGACAGTTCAATTTTCGCCAAACCATTCATTCTAACAGTTTATAAGACACATTATACTATACTGCCTTAATACAGTGGTTAAAATGGCAAGTTTTAAATATACTCAGCAAGCAGGTCCAACTCTTAATTAAAGAAAATCAAAGAGACATGCTTTTGATAAACAGGCGTAAATGACTTTTGCCGAATTCTTTTACTTTACAAAATTAATTAATTAATTAATTAATCAAGATAGACAGACAGACAGACAGACAGATAGACAGATAGATAGATAGATAGATAGATAGATAGATAGATAGATAGATAGATAGATAGATAGATAGATAGATAGATATAGGTATAGATATAGATAAGATCGGAAGAG
>NC_068988.1:65405386-65405730 GCF_001194135.2 Octopus bimaculoides | reverse complement strand
ATAGGTTATGAAGGGTATTGGAGTCAACCAAGCCCTAAAGATACAGGTAATGAGAAATAACCGGTTTCGTGTTGTCTTTTCAAATTTCTCTACTTCATTGTAACGTGTTCGCTTCAGTCTGAAAAAGAAAAGTTCTAGATAGGGGGAGGTAATTAGGGATTTCTTCCGGTATAGGGGAGATAATCGAAATCTAGGAGGTGGTAGAATTTGATTAATTTACCATGGTTTTGTTCTTACAGGTAATGCCGAGTAAGTGCTGTATACCGACTAGTTTTGCCCCTGAAGTGGTTGCAACATGAGTGGAGATTATAACATGTTTCGTGTATTAGCGTGTGTGTATATAT
>NC_068988.1:65403713-65405113 GCF_001194135.2 Octopus bimaculoides | reverse complement strand
AATATTTTTGATGAATGATTACTTTTCGGTTTTACTAACCACATATTGATTCATCTGAAGTCATCCAGTTCATGCTTGTTTGTTTGGTTTTATTTTATTTTCACGTACCAAATTTTTATGATACTTAGTGAAAAGTGGAGGGACAAGACCCATGATCCTTTGTGATACTGCCTAGACAATTGGTAGGGAAAGTGGGAAGAAATGATAGCTCATATCTTGTTGCACCATGAAGCAATAATTATGAGATCGAATTATCCTCAGACCAGAGGACTTGTTTCAGTGTTCAAAGAATGAGTCCTGCTAAGATACTCTGAGTTTGAATAGTTTAGAAAATTAGTGAACAGTTTATTATTTGTATAGGCTCCACGGAATTTAAGGAAAGTAAAAATTGTTGATGGTTATGTAACATTATCCGATATTAGTTACAGTGGTAAAATTTTATTCCAATTATTTCTGTGCACAAAATTTTAAAATTACAATGCTTGTGGCTTACTGGTAGTATTAGAGAAGGGGACGAATTAGCCTAGCCACTGTTTATTCAATTTATATAATACTAGTTTAAGTTTTACAAATCACACATTTATTATTTTTTAAGACTAAGACTATTTCTGTGACATAAAAAACTTACTAATGAATATAATATTATCAGGATAATGTATTTAGAACTTTTTTTGATTATGATTTTTACCCTGTGCATGTAAGCGAAAACAGAGTATTGTAAACCACTCGTCTTTGTCTGTTTGTCTGTGTGTTTGCAAAATTACTGGAAAACGGCTAAGCGGATTTTCACCACATTTGGCAGAAATGTGGGTGAGTAGCTCGAAATGAGGAATATTTGATTTGATTATCTTTAAATAATTTTTTTTTAATTCGAGCTTACAATTTCCCGATAAACAAGTGGTCATATCATTTTGTTCACTTTCTTTTTCATATGAATCTAGCCTCATCTGCGCGTGTATAGATTGTGGTGTACCTATGCGCATAAACACGCGTGCGTACATACATACATACATACATACATACATACATATTCGACTTTGTGTGTGTGCGTGCGCACGTGCATGTGTGTGTGTACGTGCGTGCATGTGTGTGTGTGCGAGCGCACAGTAATGTTTTCGAGGGTTTCATTTATTTACGATTTAATTTCTTAATTTCACTGGAGTATAAATACTTTTAAAAAAATCTTTTTTAATCGAACTTACAAATTTCCTGATAAGCAAGTGGTCATATTAATTTGTTCACTTTCTTTGTCATATTAGTCGACCTTCATCTACGTGTGTATAGATTATGGTGTACCTAACCGCGTAGACACGTGTGCGTACATACATACATATTCTGTGTGTATGTGTGTGTGTGTTTATGAGTGTGTGTGTGTGTGTGTGTGTGTGTGTGTGTGTGTG
>NC_068988.1:65400981-65402779 GCF_001194135.2 Octopus bimaculoides | reverse complement strand
TTTTTTTTTTTTTTTTGTAACCCTATATATTTCGCTCGCGCATTCACAGCAAACAAGGCACAGGACCAGACCTTAGAACGTGTATTTTTACCCACTCCGATGTTTACACACGGTAGAGAAACGGATTCGAGTAATTTGAAAATTAGTGTCGACCAATCAGAAAATATCGTCAACAAGGAAGTTTTGTAATTATATTGGTATTATCGAAAGGAATGTGATTCATAATTTAAATACGGAAATTTGTGAACTTTGAATGTAAAAGAGTATAAACAAGTGTAAAATAGTGTAAACAACTAAAATAAAAGTATATCTAAATAACATTTTTTCTTAATACTTTTTATGTGGTGGTCGAATAAAGTTCTGGCTTTCATTGTCCACATAACTATTCATGATACAGAGGTTGGGAGCCTATTTCAATTCGGGAGTGAATCGTCATACATGTCACTTAGTCGCAAACACATCATATAGCTGCAATAGAATGCTGTATCACCAACAATAATGTGATTTCTCTAATACATCACTCAGTAATCTACCAAGTCAATTTATACATTTCTCAGTACACACTGCTGTTATGACTTTCCTCCCTCATTTTATGCCTCCATCGTAATGGATAGATTTGCTAGTACTTATAATAGTGATACTTAATTTTTTTTTGATCGAATTTACAAATTTTCCGATTAGTAAGTGGTCATACTATTGGGTCATCCCATAATTAATGCGGCTTTTTCAATTGCATGGATAGGAACGGGATAAACTACCTGCATCAACTTGATATAAAAGCAGGTAGTAGTTTTATCTTGACCTTGTTCTTAGAGCAAGTTTTGAAGAGTACAATTCGATCTTAACAGTTATTTTGTGAAAGCTATAATGGAAGTGACAAAGAAGCATATTCGGCATATTTTTGCTTTATGAGTTCAATACGAGCAACAGCGCAACGGAGAGTGCGAGGAATATTAATGCAGTATATGGGGATCGGACAATAAGCGTAAGGCAGTGTAAACGGTGGTTCCAGAAATTCCGAGCCGGAAACTACAACCTAGAAGATGAGCCCCGTTCTGAAGAGCTGTAGAGATCGACGAGGACCTTCCTCAAATCCTGGTGGAACAAAATCCCGCCGTAACTGTTGGGGAACTAGCAGAGAAGCTTGGACATCAAGATGAAACATGACCATCTTTGACTTCAAGACGAAAGGTGTTCTTCCATCAGGATAATGCTCAGCCACATACAGCGAGGATGACATTCCAAAGGCAGGAGCATTTTGAATTGGAAACGTTGCTCCACCCACCATATTCGCCAGACATTGCCCCATCTGATTATCATTTATTCCGCAGTCTTCAAAGTCATTTGGACGTAAAAAAATATGAATTTTGTAGACGAGGTCAGAGCAGTGCGGGAGGAGTATTTTCGTCACGGACAAGTGAATTTTGGAAGAGGGGCCATGCAAGTCTACCAGATAGATAAAAGAGCATTTTAGAAAATGAAGGAGAGTATATTTTAGATTAAAAAAGAACATTGTTTATCTTAATTTTGACAAATAAAAGAAGTATAAAAAAAAACATTATTTATACATGTGTATAGATCATGGTGTACCTATGCACGTAGACATGTGTGCATACATACATACACACATACATACATACACACACATACATTACATCCCAAAGGTGGACACTTGTATCTTTGTTGGAAACCGGCTCCCTCTTCAGCGGAAGATTTATAGTTTAAAAAAATAGAAGAGACATACATACATAGATAATCGACTTTGTGTGTGTGTGTGTGTGTGTGTGTGTGTGTGTGT
>NC_068988.1:65399881-65400823 GCF_001194135.2 Octopus bimaculoides | reverse complement strand
GCGTGCGTGCGTGCGTGCGTGCGTGCGTGCGTGTAAAGTGACGGATTCGAGGGTTTCGTTTATTTACGACTTGATTTCTGAATTTCACCGGAGTATAAACATCTATAATGGTGATACTTAAAAAAAAATTCAGTTCAATTAAAAGGCAGAGGTAATCAACGCATTGTAAGCCACACTATAATTTGCGAAAAAATTTCTCTACGCAAAGGGTACGCATCAGCCTTCCGATACCCGTTTGTTTTGTTTTTTTTTTCATTTAGAAATTGTTCTTAGTCATTTAAAAAAAACTGCTTTTTAAGTACTATTTTATGTATGTGTACGGACATACTTACACAACGTGTGAGTGCGCGATGTGCATACTTGTGTTTGTGGGATGCGTTTCGGTTATACAGAGGTATATGCGGGTGTGAACGTTTGTGTGTACATGTGTACATGTGTGTTAGTGTGTGTATTCATATGTGAGTGTATATATGTACGTGTACATTTATACATTTTGAGATAACAGACGAAAGTGAGGTGCCTTTCGCGTGACTCCGGAAGTTTACGCTTCAAATACACTGAATATACTCGGGCAGTCTGTCATACCGGCCATGATGAAATACCACAAGGTATAGAAAATACGTATTCGCCTTTATATATTTAATCCTTTATATTGAACACTCAATATTTCATCTATTCAATAAGACATATTCCATATATTCAATAAGACATTCAATACTTTATTTCATTGTACCATCTATTTTTATTTTATATTATATATTGTATATTATATTATATATTGTATATTCCGTATTCTATATCCCACATTGGTTTTGCAGGAATATAAATAAAACATAAAAAACAGACAGTGTTGGAACTCTTTTAAACAAAATAATATATTCCTCTATACACAATCATACAAAACCCCTTTTTTGTATTTATTTTTACTCGCATATATATACA
>NC_068988.1:65394759-65399441 GCF_001194135.2 Octopus bimaculoides | reverse complement strand
CCCGTAACTTAGCAGTTCGGCAAAAGATACCGATAGAATAAGTACTAGGCTTCCCAAGAATAAGTCCTGGGGTCGATTTGCTCGACTAAAAGCGGTGCTCCAGCATGGCCACAGTCAAATGACTGAAACAAGTAAAAGAGTAAAGGATATATATATATGTGTGTGTGTGTGTGTGTGTAAAGGTATGATCCAAGGATGAATGTATAGGAAGTTAGTAAGCTTCGAGTAGTCGGTAGAAGGTTTAAAAATAAAAACTTTCAGGAACAATAGTGATTTATTGACATAGATGGCTGTTAATATTCCCATATCGAAGTTCGATAAGCTGAAAATCGCTATTTTATAATTCACGGTTAACAGCTGAGGTTGGTGTGTATGCGAATAAAAATCTAAATTTAGGGAATGGAGTACATAAAATCCAGTCTACATCTTTCGAAGCTAACGGAACATCGGAAGTAGTAATTGTCCAAACAAAAGGTAATCCACTAGCTACTCGTCAGTTCAAAGATACTTTAGTCAAATGAAGGTTACCTTGTCATCAAGAGATTCCATGCCGTTCTCTGTCTGTCCCATTCTCCCTCAGTCTTCCTCTTTTGCTCTCTCGTTGCTCGCACGTAACCATCGGCCATCTTTCTTTTCCCAACTTGAATTTCTTTCTTTCCTTCCGATCAGCTGTAGGGATCAGACGCATTCTTGTCTATCTCCTGTCAGAGTTTCTTCCTCCAGCGTTCGTTACTTCACGTCGTTTAGGCTTAGCATCCCTTCCCGTTTGTTTTCTCTGTCCTGTTTTTGTTACCAACTTTGACCCTCGGCAAAAATCCCAAATTTTATTTTAATTTGCTTTGCGGGAGCAAATGTTTTGTCGAAGGCGTATCTTGTCGTGAATTGCTCGAAATAGGAAGTAGAAAACAGCCGAAGGGTCGTTCGTTATGCTGCTTGTCTTTTTTTTCCATTTGTTTCTTTCGTTGTTCGCAAAAAAAAGTTCGTACTTCACGTTTTCGTATTTCATGTTGTTTACGTTCTGTGATGTCCTGTGACCCTCTATGCATATGTACATACATATATATGTAAGTATGCACATATATGTATGTATATATGCATATATATATTATTTATATTATATATATACATATATATATATATATATATATATATATATATATATATATATATATAAACACACACACACATATATACACTCACACACATAGACAGACAAACAGACAGACAGACAGACAGACACAGATAGATAGATAGATAGATAGATAGATAGATAGATAGATAGAAGTCGTCGTTGACTTTCGAGCTAGCCGACTTACGACCGATCGACTTTACGACGATTGGCGCGCCAGCTTCCGGCAGCAATAATAAATAGTCTAGTTGAAATCTAATGGGCTTAATTTCTTAGAAATTAACCCATCTATGGATGATGTTAGCTAACAAACGCTTCCCATAGGTTTGATTATCGATCGCTACTGTGTTGGATGACTATCCTGTTGCGGAGACATCGAGGCAACCTCATATTTGTTTATAAGATGACTGTTTGAGACTCCGAAATTTTTGACTAACGCCAGTATAATTATCTAATACAGAATGCTGTATTTGACTTTTACCTGAGGATATGCCTTAAGAATGTAAAAATATAAAACAAAGCTATGTAGGCCTATAGGCCGACTTATGACCAAATCAACTTACGACCAGTCAGTCGGAACCAACTGTAGTCGTAAGTCGACGACGACCTGTATGTATATATACATATATGTATGTGTGTGCATACGTGTGTATGTGTGTGTATGATGGCAAAATTCAGTTTATGAATTAACTCTAAGAAAAGCTTACTATCTTAGGCAATAAGGGAAATATAACAAATACACAATAACAATGAAATTCGCTTACTTACCTGCATATTTGTTTCCAATTTCATTCATGAGTGTTTCCGAAATATTTTTGTCGTCCATCTTGTAATAATCCGTTTGTATGTTTTCAACAAAATTGCGTATTTCGTAATGAAGGGATTCCGTAACAAGCTTACAAAATAATTTAGAAATTGATTCAAACCCACCCTCATAATAAAGCAACTTTAATATTTTCCATTTATAGTGATCCATGGCGTGCGCAATGATGCCGGGAAGATAATTCAAGTTAGCGGGTCCGACCCGAGTGAGTAAGGGGTAGTACTTATTTTTATATAAGGAAAAATCCCGGGCCGTAGCACCAATACTTACTAGGGGTGTATTCCAGAATTTTACTTGGCGAGCAATTGGTGCAACTGCAAAATTACAAGCAGGGCCAAAGAAGACATTTACAGATTTGTTCATGTAAATTTCTATCGCTTGATGCATTGCTTCGGCAATAGAACAGTTTGAGTCAGCGAATATCACGTGAAAGTTAAAATGCTCTTTTAGATATGTATCCTGCATGACCCATTCGATGCCCAGTTCTAAAGCTGGTTTCATTCGGTCAATGGAAAATAAAAAAGTATTCTTCCGAGGTAGTATGGAGGCAATTTGAACTTCTGTTTTCGACAGACATTTGTGAAAACAAAATAAAATAAAGAAAAATATATTGAGTTTCATTTTGTGGCAACTGCGCCATAACCAATCCATTGTGATAGGGATGGCGTTAATGAATATGATTCGAATTAACTTGAACTATTGTTCCGAAACTTATATTAGCATCCTGACCTGTATAAGAAGAGAAAAAAAACTTGAGTTACAATTTGAATTATACTGATCATATTGCAGTTGTTGTTACTGTTGTATAGTGCTAGGTCAAATCTGACTAAATGAACCCTAGAAGCCGTGGAATCCTATGTTTTAGGATGTGTACCGAGGATTACATTATCCAATTTGATCTTTCTATTTTAACATACTAGAGCATGGTTCGTGGGAAATTTGTCTGCTATTTTTAAGGCGATCGCAAAGAAACAGCTTTGATGATGATGATGATGATGATGATGATGATGATGATAACGACGACGACGACGGTGATGGTGATGATGATGACAACGATGACGAGTAGTGAGGAGAAAGGAAAGCAGGATTATATTTTCATTATCGACCTACATAGAAAAGTGCAATTCCTATATTCTTCAAGAATCCTCAGGAAGATTCGTGAGATTTTAAATAGACTTGTTGTCACAGACCCTCAAGAAGAAGAAGAAGAAGAAGAAGAAGAAGAAGAAGAAGAAGAAGAAGAAGAAGAAGAAGAAGAAGAAGAAGAAGAAGAAGAAGAAGAAGAAGAAGAAGAAGAAGAAGAAGAAGAAGAAATCCGCAACGCTACACACTACCCAAAGAATATCTCTGCTAGGAACAGCCCACATCCTACGCAACATCAATTCATTAATACTACCTAAACAAATCAATCCACAAACACAAGACAGCCTATACAGCAAATATCCAATGAAATAAACTTCCATCAACAGGTCAAATAACCGATGCATTACACAGAACACACAATACAAACATTAATACAACAAAAGATTGCACCACACCTCATAATAAAAAGAAACTGGTACAACACAATACCGGGAAGAGTGCACACTCCCAAAAACAAAAAAAGAACATACGATGCTACTCTAACCCAGCAACACGGTGGTGTAGAAGTTGATGCAGTAGAAATTTGCCTGAAGCTACTAAATGTTGACCAATGATAATAATAATAATAATCCTTTCTACTGCAAGTACAAGGCCTCAGGCAAGGAAGATATATAACACAAATAAGGAAGTCTTAACAAGGCCTCTTACTTTTTTAACTATCCCCGATTTTTCTCCACCCATAACTACTTCATTATTGTAAGGTTATGACACGGTGATGTCATTCGTATCATCTGACAGTTCCTATGCTGCAGGAAATCAATTGATTTGTAGATATCCTAACTCACCTCAGTATAGTTGTTAAGATCGAAAAATGTTTGTTGCATTCACAGCTTCACACAAATCTATTTATATTTTCAAAAACTAAAACAGACAAGGTCAACTGAACTTATTCGTGTTACTTCCCTTGCTTGTTAATTTTAGGTTTTAAATACCCACAAAAGGTAGTAATAGTTCGACAAATTACTTGTCTAATTAATCTCAATTCACCGAAGTTTTCCATCGCACTATTTTATATAAGCGAAGCCCAATAGTATTTGTATTAACTATGCAGAACATTCCCCTTCAACTATTTTCATTCATCTACATTGTTGATACTGAATAATGGTCATTCATTGTTGACATGTAGACGCAATAAGAATAATTCGTTTAAACACAAATCTCACACGTGACGCTTCATTTGATATTTAGGACATCCTTGAACGTTTTCGATAAAAATGTTAATCTCTGCTACTGTATACTACGCTTTTTTGTACTTGCATTTTTTTATGTACTTGCATATATTAGTATGCTTGAATGTGTGTGTGCGTGTGTGTTTGTGTGTGAGAGAGAAAGTGTGTGAGAGAGAAAGTGTGTGAGAGAGAAAGTGTGTGAGTGAGTGAGTGAGAGAGTGAGTGAGTGAGTGAGTGAGTGAAAGAGTGAGTGAGTGAGTGAGTGAGTGAGTGAGTGAGAGAGTGAGTGAGTGAGTGAGTGAGTGAGTGAGTGAGTGTACGTGTCTGTCTATGAGAATCGCAATAGTTTTAACTACTATCAGCTTTGCGTGTATATACAGATATATAATAAATCCAGAATGTATATGACACATACATA
>NC_068988.1:65393408-65394476 GCF_001194135.2 Octopus bimaculoides | reverse complement strand
TATATATATATATATATATTTATATATATATATTCATACATATACATACATATGCAAACATACATACAGGTTGGACAAAATATTTGGAAAATAACACGTTTTATTTAAGTATTTTTTTCTATTAAGTATTTTTTTTCTATTTATATGCGTTTATATGCATTATATACACCCTGTACTTCATGATATAGCTCTCTGTTATTTCTTGTTTTGCAGATATTTATATTTAAATAAGTTAAAATGAGTGACCTATATGATTTTCAAGACGGACACGTTGTTGGAGAGCGGATAATTGAAGTTTCAGTTGCTAAAAGTACTACATTGTTTAGTGTTTCGAAGGGGTATGGCGCTAAAATCATGTTTGCTATTACAAAACCAAGGTAAAACCAGCACTGACAAGCATAATTCAGGACGGAATTGAAGGCAAAGCTCACTGAAATGAACCGCAAAATAGTGAAACGTTGCTTAAAAGCCATAGAACGGCAACAAAAATGTCACCAGAACTAAGCCACTACCTTACAAAGCATGTGTCAACTTAAACGGTTCATCGAGAACTCTATAAAGTTGGGAAGGCTACACCTGTCCCCCGTCAACATTGATAAGCGGGAAAACGGTGGCTGGACCGTCAGAAATAGTCAGTGGCCCAACGAAACAATGTCATCTCTGATGAATCATCACTCGATTGAGCGGCCATATCACGGAATAGGGAATTCTCTTTGCGCTTCAGTTGTTTTATATGATAGAGTTAAACCCCAGAGACTGAGTAGTTTGGCTGATCGAGTCCATTGTATGGTACAAACATTGTTCCCTGATGGTAGCGCAATCTTCTAAGGCGAAAATATACCAATTCACACAGTGATTATTTTTCAAAATTTGGTTAGAAGAGCACAGAAATGAAATAAACAAACTGGAACATGTCCGCTTCAGTAACCGTATCTCAGAATATGTTCGATCATTTGTGGTGCATCTTGGAGCAGCAAATTACTAGTACATACATACATACATACATACATACATACATGCCTACCATATATACATACATATATATATATATATATATATATATATATA
>NC_068988.1:65392638-65393009 GCF_001194135.2 Octopus bimaculoides | reverse complement strand
ATATATATATATATATACATATACATAGTTGAAATTTATACAAAAACAAAACGCGAAGACAGGTGTATGAACAACAAGCAGGTGTATTAGTTTGACGCTCGGGAAAATGAAAAGGTCTTTTACATTTCGAGCCTATGCTCTTCAGCAGAAAAGAATAAGAGAAATTAAGCACACAAAGAGAGAATGAAAAATATGAAAAAAGAAAAATATATATACATACACACACGCACGCACACACACACATATTAACATGTATATATACACATGCATATATATATTTATATATAAATACGTACATGCATACACACACACACGCACACATACATACATACATATATATATATATATATATATATATATATATATATATA
>NC_068988.1:65388525-65390592 GCF_001194135.2 Octopus bimaculoides | reverse complement strand
TATATATATATATATATATATATATATATATACATATATATATATATACATACATATACATATGCATGCATGACTATATATATATATATGTATATATATACATATATATATCTACATATGTATATATGTATGTATGCATTGAAGACATGAAAAAGAAGCCAAAGACAATCGAAAGCGAAACTTTATGCTGTGGTTGTTGTTGTTGTTGTTGTTGTTGTTGTTGTTGTTGCTACTGCTGCTGCTGCTGCAGCAAGAACACACATATGCTAAATATTTGACGTCTGCACTTTAAAAAAATACATAGGAAACAAAATTATTGATGTAGAAAGAAAATTTATAAACGTGTGATGACTTGCATAATGAAATATAATGTCAATAGTTATCAGTTGTATTTTGCTATTCAATAAACATATTTTGAGAAGTGGGACTTTTTGAGTGAGATTAAAATTATCTTATGCTAGAACGATGGAGAACAATTACACCTCTATTTCCTGGAACTCCACGTCAAAGAAACAAAAATATTGGATTCATTCCTAATTGTTCTTATACATGAGATATGTTCAAGTCTTAGAATACGATATAGCTCGTCTGATATTCTGTCTAAGGCGGCGAACTGGTAGAATCGTTAGTACGCCGGGCGAAATGCTTAGCGATATTTCGTCTGTCTTTACGTTCTGAGTTTAGATTCTGCCGAGGTTGACTTTGACTTTTATCCTTTCGGGGTCGATAAATTAAGTACCAGTTGCGTACTGGGCTCAATCTAATCGACTTGCCCTCTTTCCAAAAATTTCAGACCTTGTTCCTAAAGTAGAAAAGAATATTCTAAGTTTAATACAAAGACAGCAATTTTGAGAAGAAAGCAAAGTTGATTACATCGGCCTTAGTGCTCAACTGGAACTTATTTTATCGACTCCTGAAGGAGGAAAAACAAAGTCGACTTCGGCAGTATTTTAATTTGGAACGTAAAGAGCCGGAAGAAATGCTGCTGGCATTTTGTCCGGCATGAAAACGATTCCGCCAGAAAATCACCGTCATCTTGTCCAATATTTTGTCTGCTATCTACTACAGGCACAAGGTCTGAAATTTTGGGGGAATGAGGTTGATCGACTGCCTCGACTCCCAGTGCTCAACTGGTATTTATTTTATTGACCCCTAAAAAATAAAAGACAAAGTCGACTTGGGTACCATTCTAACTCAGAACGTAAAGAGCCGAAATAGATGCTCCAAGCATTTCGTCTACGCGGTAACGATGCGCTCAATTCGCCGCATTCATCTTGTCTGATGTTAATGGTTTGGCTGAATCACTTGAAATCGTTTACTTAAGCTGTTTTCTTTCCGAACCAACGAGAGAGGGGGGAGAGAACGAGAGAGAGGAGGAGAGAGCGAGAGAGAGATGGGGAGAAAGCGAGAGAGATGGGGAGAAAGCGAGAGAGATGGGGAGAAAGCGAGAGAGGTGGGGAGAAAGCGAGAGAGATCATCTATATCAGTGCATATGTTTTTCCATTTACATGTTTCAGTCTTTTGACTGTGGCCAATCTGGCGCACCGCCTTGAAGAGCTCAATCGAACAAATCGACCTCAGTACATTTTTCTGTTCAAGTTTAGTACTTATTCCATTGCTCTCGGGGACTATAGCTAAACGAGACACTGGTTATCATTGGGGACAAACATACCGCAAACGCAATGACATTTACCCAAGGTGCCGTACAGTGGAACTAAACTCAAGATCCTATGGATGGGAAGCAAGCTTCTGAGCCACACAGCCACATCAGAGCCAACTTTTTCACCGATCGCCTCTTTTCCATAACTAACAAGTTAACAACATCCCTTGATTCAACACCCTCTTCATTCAAAACCCAATCTACATACGTATTGTATCAGGCAGGGTAATTTGGTTCCATGTACCAGTTTGACTTGGTTTTCTTACCATAGTGTCATCCTTTACATAAGTGACTATTTGAGATATCGCAGCTTGACTTTAGATACTCACCTAAACTCTAGCACGTACCTTCAGTCAAACTTGGTTGTGTATTGTTTATGCATTATATATATATATATATATATATAT
>NC_068988.1:65384317-65388352 GCF_001194135.2 Octopus bimaculoides | reverse complement strand
ATATATATATAATTCCTATATATAATCTCACTTAGAAAAGCATTGATCTACGAGGTTACATGACTTGTTAGCCTGTTGGAAATAGCAACCGAAACTCTCTCAAAATCATACCTGACAATCATAGGAAAGGAAGGACGCAATGAATGATGTAGTCCTAAATATGATGAGACGCTTTTGATCAGAGATAGGCTTAATCAGAACGTTCTGAAGCTATAGCAATAACAGCAAATGTAACAACAACAATGAGAATTGTGACCACAAAACTAGTTGTCCAGCAAATAGATTAGCATCTTTTGATATATCAGTTTCAAATTTTGGCACAAGGCCAACAATTTCGGGGTGTGGTTCAGTCGATTACATTGAGCTCAGAGCTCAACTGGTACTTATTTTATCCATCCCGAAAGGATTAAGGGCAAAGTCGACCTCGGCAGAACTTGAACTCAGGGCGTAAAGACGGACGCAATGCCGCTAAGCATTTAGCCTGGCACGTTAACAATTCTGCCAGCTCGCTGCCTTATCTTTTGAAATATCAAGGTCAATTTAAACACCATGAAACTTTTTGTGCTGCTCTGGAAATATTCAGAGAAATTTGCAGTAAATATTTTCAGGTGAAAAAAACGTTGTGTGGTGTCACGTACGTCACAGTTTTTTTATCCTCTTCGAAAATTTCAGTATACTATCCAGGTAATTTTTATTTCATATTTGCTTCGATAGTCGAACTTTACTGTGCAAAAGAAGTCATTAAAATTCTTGTAAATATTCAAGACAGGTTAGGTACTTCGTAACATACGTCTCTAATTGCCACGTACGTCACCCGAAGTTGGCCCAGTGCAGATATTTTAGACGTAGACTAGTGAACAACAATAAAACAACATCAACAAACGAACAACGGAATCTCTACGTGGTAGCTTGGCATGCTAAAAATAGTCCCCAATTGACGCTCTATCATCTCAAAAATAGGCAAGAACTCTGAATAATGTAGTTGTAGCCACAAGATGCTTTCAAGAAGAGCTGGATCGGTTATTGTTTGAAAGTCTTTGATCGTACGTCTACGTTTACTAACCCAAACTGAGTATATTTATGATCAAACTAAACAATAACAGCATCAGTATACCGTATATGAGATACAGATTGCTGCATTAGTGAGTTCTTATAGATACGCAGTACTGTCTTAAGACATGGGTGCACTGGGGAGTTCCCGCGGTCCTCGCGGGTCTAGAAACCTAATTCTGATTTATGTATGCAATGGCTTACTGTCAATATTAACGCTGCAAAGATGAGACTGTACATATGGTGACTGCCACTTAAGAGGGTCACATCTACGTCACTCTAGAACTCTACCACAAGACTCTAGAACACTTATACAATATTGCATAACGCTACCACAGCATCTAAGTAGTATACTACTAGAATATTCAAGAACGCCAGCTTTCTTACACAGTGCAAAGTTATCTACAGCACATCTCCAAACGTATTACAGCAAACATCCTAAAATACTACTAACATACACCACAAACTACTACAACTCTTCCTCAAAAAAACCTTGCTACAAAACTTCTTAACATTAGTACAACATTCCTGAACACTACTACAACAACCCCAAAACATTACTACACCACCCTAGAACACTGTTATAATGCCCTAAAACACTACCGCAACGTCCCATACTACTGCAGCATCTTTCAACACTATAACAACATCAGTAAACGAACGAGGAAACTTTTACGTGATCAACCTGCTATATATAGCAACCAAATCTCTCGCAAATCACACACTACCATCTGATAAAACAGAAACCGTATCATAATGAAGTCATAGATACAGATGGGATGATCATGACTGGAGTGTCTATAATGATAGATCTGCTTGAAGAGAACTCTCCTGATGCGAGCTCTAAGCAACAATATCTACCACTACTACAACATAATCCCACATATCCTGTCCAGTCAGGCACATTTGCAAAACATCAGATTACTAGAAAAAAACATCCTAGAAAATATATTATAAAAAATTGATAAAAGGAGAAGAGTAGTTTTCTTACTCAGCGAAAAAGGAAATAATAGAAAAAAAATTGTGATAAAACCAAAGAAATTCAACACGAATAAGGAATAAGGAATCTTTGCAGTTAAAAAAATACCCAAACAATTTGTTCTGAACAAAGACATGCCTGATGAGATTATTTGAAATTTGTGAGTGATTTCTCAACCAGAAATCGTCTATTTGAAACAATTACCAAGTTAAGTCTTCCGGGACACCAATAATGAACATAAATATTGGAAGACACACTAGAAGCAGGAATTGGAACTGCAAGGCAAATTGTAGGAATTAAACGTACATTTTTATTGATTCCTCTCATATTTTATTTTATAATTTTGCTTTATTGTTTGTAATACAATATAGAATATAAGGACGAATAATAGATTTTAAAAAAAGAATAGCACAAGAATAATACAACACATCTACAAGCATGGACCACAATAACTTGCGGGAAAGTAACCAGGAAAAGCAAAAAGTTAAACAACTAAGAAAGATGGGTTTTGCAACTCTTCAAGTCATCAATTTTTGCTATAAAGCACTTAAGCATTATTCATGAATATATGATATCAGAATATAAAGAATTAACTAATCAGACTAGAGTCTACACTTGTATTGGCTATTATATTACTTTTTCGAGTCCTAGGACTCGTTGGGTGGATTACCAGATCTCCTTGGCGTATAAGCGCCCAAGATCACAACATTTCCCTGAACGAGACACCAGTCCATGGAAGGTTTATTCGTTTACAGCTGAGGTGACTGAAACAACATGAACTGAAGAGTTTTCCTCAAGAACATCACGCAGCGCCAGGGCCATGAATCGAAAATAGGATCTTGCGATCTTGTCTATTACGCCTAACTAAAAGGCCATGCACCTTCATCTACTGGTTATTAGAAGGAAGATAAACATGGATGTAAGAGTCGCTGAAGATGTCACAGGTGTGTGATGAAAGATTTCCAGGCAGTGGACATAAGATAGAATAAGGACAATAATAAACGAGTGAAGAACGAATATCTAGTACGGGTGTTTATTTGGCAAGAAAAGAAATAACCTTCCCAAAATATAAGAAAACCAAAAATGCCAGAACTAATCCACCCCCCATGGAGTACTGCTTTTTACTTTAAAATTTCACAATCATTATTGCGTAAGATTCAAAGACAAAGATCTGACATTGAAAAAACATTAAGTTGGAATAAAGATTTAAGGAAATATTATTTGGTCAAAATAGTCAAGTTGAATCAGAATTGAAAATTTGATTTGGTAATGTTCGCGAAAAGAATATCTTAATTGCTGATAAGTCAAAAAGCAGAATATTTTGAAAAGAAATAGGCGCAGAAAACTTCATACAAACTGACGAAAGAAGAATAAAAATACTGTGTATGAATGCGTTCGTGGTGAGGCTATGCACCCTTTGCTTTTATCAACTGAAAGGTGGATGAAGGAAGAATGGCCCAAAATTATGGATAAGTAGCTGAAATGAAGTACCTTGCTCAAGAATACAACGCATCAACCTGTTCGGGGAATCGAAGTGACAACCTTATGACCGTGAACCCAGCATCTAACATGCATATATGTATGCATATGTACAGATATATATATATATATATCAGTATGTATGCTTGTATATATGAATATGTGTATATCATGTCATAATTCTCTTAATGCATGGCATATTCTTATTGTTATATTTTGTTCACTTCTTTTGTTATGAATTTGACTGCTTTTTTATCATGTTTACTCTCATGATACATGCATACATATTCACACATATACATTCATGTAAACATATACATATAAAGAGAGAGAGAGAGATACATACATGTGTGCGTGTGTGTATGTGTGAGTGGATACTTATAGTTAATGTTTGTGCAACGGTTTAATTTCTTTAAACATATTCTCTGTCCTACAACATTTCAAGGACTCTATACTTGGTGGCTTAAAACAAATCTCTATGTAAATATGTATGTATGTATGTATGTATGTATGTATATATATATATA
>NC_068988.1:65382678-65383980 GCF_001194135.2 Octopus bimaculoides | reverse complement strand
ATATATATTATACAGGGTGGGGAAGCAAAATTTACAATATTTTGAGGCACGGATTGAAAGACAGTGTATGACCAATTAGTTTATTGAAAGTCATGAGAATTTATTTCTCACAAGAAAATTTACATAATAGAAAATATTTTTATTCTATGTGTCCTCCTTCTTTCTCAATAACTGCCTTCACACGCTTCCTGAAACTTGCACAAGTGTTCCTCAAATATTCGGGAGACAACTTCTCCCATTCTTCTTTAATAGTATTTTTAAGAGAGTCGACATTGCTGTGTGATGTTCTATTGGTAGCTTGTTCTAAAACGCCCCAGAGGGTTTAGATCTGGACTAGAAGGCGGCCATAAACATGACTCCAAAAAATTGCTAAAGTTGGATTTGCTGAAATCTTGTATTTTTCTAGCTGTGTGGGCTGGAGCACCATCCTGTGTCCATACATAATTACCATCTGGGTAGTTTGCTTTAAGCCATGGTAATACCTGGTATCTCAGAATCTTGTAGTAAGTATTAACATTGATCTTTTCTTCAGCTTTGTGGAATTTTATAGGCATTTTCTTTCCATCGGAAGCCACAACACCAAAAGCCATAACTTGAGCAGGATGTTTTGTTTTGAATGTCACCTTAACCGCAGCTGTTGATTTTGCGATAAATCTGTCATTTCTGCAGTTCAGAACAGCATCGACAGTGAAGATCTTTTCATCTGAAACGATCGTTACAATGGAGGACTTTTTCTCGAACCATGTAATAATTTTCTTGCACCTTTCCAATCTCTTTTCCTTCATAACTGTTGTCAACGAGTGTTTTGGTGTTCTTGTTTAAGATTCTAACCTCAAATCATATTTTACTGCATTTCTAAAGGTCTTGTTGTCTACTTCAAGTTTAATTGCCATCTTTCTCATGGATTTGGTTGGATCCTTTAGGATTTTGGATTTGAGAGCTTTAATAAAAGCTTTGGCACGTTTTTTTTTGTTGTTGTTGATTCCTCCACTTCCAGACTTCCTCGTAATAGTTTTGATCATAGCCATTCTATTCTTTACATTATAAACAGTCTTTATGGACACTCCAACTATTCTTGAAATCTCCTTTGGTGTGACGAGTGCATTCAGCAAATCACACACTCTTTGATATTTGCTTTCCTGATTACTCACGTGGGCAAAAGTTTCTGAAAAGGTAAGGATAATAGTGTCAGATATGATCCTGACATCAATATATGCTAGGTTTCAAAACAATTGACTTAGTGCCTGCTGAGAAAAAAACAACTTAAAGTTCATTGTAAATTTTGCTTCCCCACCCTGTATA
>NC_068988.1:65378552-65381464 GCF_001194135.2 Octopus bimaculoides | reverse complement strand
CGAACCCTGCTGTACTCTTTCACCACAACTTTCTCTCACTCTTACTTCCTGTTTCTGTTGTGCCTGTAATTCAAAGGGTCAGCCTTGTCACACTGTGTCACGCTGAATATCCCCGAGAACTACGTTAAGGGTACACGTGTCTGTGGAGTGCTCAGCCACTTGCACGTTAATTTCACGAGCAGGCTGTTCTGTTGATCAGATCAAATGGAACCCTCGACGTCGTAAGCGACGGAGTGCCAATAACAACAACAACATATATATATATATATATTAGGCCGCGAACCGGCAGAATCTTTAGCGCTACGAGAAAAATGCTTAGCAACATTTCGTCCGTCTTCACGTTCTGAGTTCAAATTCTGCCAAGGTTAATTTTGCCTTTCATCCTTTCGGGTCGATAAAATAAGTACCAGTAGAGCACTGGAATTGATGTAATCTATTCATCCCTTACTTCGAACTTGCTGGCCGTGTGCTAAAATTTGAAACCAATAATGTACATGCTTTGGCAGTAGATATACTAAAACTAGAGCGACATACTTGTGTTTGCTTTCATTAAGTCCATGATAGTCAGGTTTACGTTATTTATTACTGTTGTTTTTTGATAGTCGACTTTTTATCTTTGGGGGCTATTTTTGTTGATCACTTGGAAAACATTTTATTGTTTGTCATTCTTGAATTATTTCCAGTTTGAGATTGTTATAGTCATGATTAAAAAATTTTCTTTGGAATTTCCTATTCGTAAATCTTCTACATATTCCCTTTTTATTCATGTTTATATAGTTCTAATTCGATTTTTGTTGGCCTGTATTATGCAGCTGTACTGCGGTTTGGATTTGTCATATGTTTTCTGTTATTTCTTTAAATAATTTACACCTCTTAACTTTATTCTCCTGGTTTATGTTCTCTCTCTCTCTCTCTCTCTCTCTCTCTCTCTCTCTCTCTCTCTCTCTCTCTCTCTCTCTCGCTCTCTCTCTCTCTCACACACACACACACACACACACACACATACACACACTCGCACACACTCTCTCTCTCTCTCTTACACACACACACACACAGACACACACTCTCCCTCTCACACACACATACACTATCTCTCACACACATACACACACTCTCTCTCACACACACACTCTCTCACACACTCTCTCTCTCACACTCTCTCTCTCTCACACACACACACTCTCACACACACACACTCTCACACACACACACACTCTCACACACACATACACTCTCTCTCTCTCTCTCTCTCTCTCTTTCACACACATACACACACTCTCTCTCTCACACACACACACACACACACACATACATGCACTCTCTCTCACATACGTGCCGCATAATAATAGTAATTATTATTATTATCAGTATTATCATCATCACCATCATCATCATCATTATTATTATTATTATTATTATTATTATTATTATTATTATTATTATTATTGAGTGAGAGAGCAGCGCATGGTACAAATATACGAAAACCCAATATGCCCATCATGACTACTCATCCGATAAGGGTAAACCAGGCGCATGCATCACAACCAGATGTCCACAACATGGTAACCTCATATCAAGATAAACAGTGCATGACCTTGCAGATGGGTCCCAGCAAGAGTTTTCTTCACGTCGAGAAGCCCATCCCGCTCAAAAGGTCCTTCAATAAAGATTGTTTAAGGATTATAAACGAAATACCCATGGCTATACATGGCTATAGTTCTCCCCCACTACCACTGCTCATAGACAGAGATGCACATATCGCCAACCACTAAGAGACATCCTCAGCTGGTTAAAGTCAAGCAACTGACAAGCAAATTTGTGGTATTGAGCAGGATATTTGTGGCAGCCTACCTTTTATACCAAGACAAAATATGTAGATGATAACACTTCCAATCAGTTAAGATCAGAAGCCATGAGAGCCACTACCTGGCACTGCATCAGGGCAATTATTATTATTGTTGTTGCTGTTGTTGTTGTTATTATTATTAAGGCAGTGAGCTGGCAGAATTGTTAGCAGGCTGGACGAAATGCTTAGCGGTATTTCGCCCGTCTCTACGTTCTGAGTTCAAATTCCGCCCAGGTCGACTTTGACTTTTATCCTTTCGGGCTGAACACTGGGGTCGATGTAATCGACTCATCCCCTCCCCCAAAATGTGACAAAATTTGAAACCATTATTATTATCATCATCATCATCATTATCATCATCATTACTGTTGTTGCAGTTGTTTGCCGTGCATTGTTGTGCTTCACATTTTCATTTCTTTCAAGCGCTTTGTTCTCTATGAAGCATAGGCCATCGACAACTTTTAACCGGTGTTGTCGACGCCCGGCTGTCTTTTCTGCATCTCTCCAGTTGGATTCCTGCCTTTCCATCTCTGCCTCAATATTTCGCCTTATATGTTTCCCCGAGACAAGGTCTCCCTCTCCTAGGTCTTGTTTGTTTTGAATTGTCATCAATGCTTCCATAACTTCGCTTTCTTTCTCTCTCTTGATTGAGATGTTGGCCCGACGCAAACCTATTTTTACCACTAGGAGGCTGACCAATTGACAGGCTGACTCTGTGTGAGGACAGATCAGCAATTCATCTACATATTCCCGCTACAACTTCAAAATTATAACTGGCAGGTGGTGGAATTTTTACGGATATAAATAGTGGTCTAATCGTACTCTGCTTGAGATGTACATATACATGTGTGCATGTGTAACGGAGGGTATTTGTTACGATTGTATAGAATTTAACGAATAGAAGAAAAGTACTTATTACCTTTTGAGAAATTGGTATTTAGGCAGGTCCGATGGCATGTTACTACGAATCAATCTTATCAAAATCACTCACGCTCTCTTACTCCTTCTCTTTCTCTCTCTCTCTCTCTCTCTCTCTCTCTCTCTCTCTCTCTCTCTCTCTCTCTCT
>NC_068988.1:65376954-65378091 GCF_001194135.2 Octopus bimaculoides | reverse complement strand
GTGTGTGTGTGTGTGTGTGTGTGTGTGTGTGTGTGTGTGTGTGTGTGTGTGTGCGTGCGTGCGTGTGTGTGTACTTATATGTATATACTTTGAACACCAATTCACGCAAAAGTTCCAACTGAAACGTTTATGGAATATTTGCAGCTTTAAACATCGGAGTGACACTTCTTCAGACCTGCTTTAAAGGTTTTACATTTTGGTTATATCGGGAGGAAATAAAGAGCAAATAAAGATAATAATGTAAACAGATTTGTGGAAAGTCGTGAAGTTGAAAAGTCATTAAAATGGCAAAATATTGGTATCCAACACACCTCGATAAGACTGGGGTGAGCTGTTCTCCCCTGTCTATGACTTTCAGGTACATTAAAACCCAGTACTATGAGGCAGTTGTCCCGACAGCGCTATCCGCAGCGAACCGGTAATCAGATGAAGCACATTCCTAGATTATGTACGGCCTTGACACAATTACTTGTCTCCCCTTCACAAACTTAAGGACACAGTAATTGTGTTAAGGCCGACAGGAAGCGGTCCAGCTTCCTAGGGCTAAACGACAGTAGTGTATTCCCTTATTGGGATTGTCACATTAAGTTGACAATATACTACAACTTTGTCGCTCCACTACTGCTTAAATCTCTCTGAGAGATTTAGAAATATTATATTTCTAATTTTGCTGATCAGTGAATGAACTTCACTATGATTTACATAAGTTTGTGAAGGAGAAACAGGCTTCTCTATTTAGCTGAA
This sequence comes from Octopus bimaculoides, assembly GCF_001194135.2. Taxonomy (NCBI): domain Eukaryota; kingdom Metazoa; phylum Mollusca; class Cephalopoda; order Octopoda; family Octopodidae; genus Octopus; species Octopus bimaculoides. The sequence continues at coordinate 65,377,347 of NC_068988.1, read as the reverse complement.
AAGCTACTTCAGGCTGATGACGAGCAAAGACCCAGAAACATGTCCCTGAATGCTGGCTAGGCTGGGTGGGGGAGCTTGTCTCCCCTTCACAAACTTAAGGACACAGTAATTGTGTCAAGGCCGACAGGAAGCGGTCCAGCTTCCTAGGGCTAAACGGCAGTAGTGTATTCCCTTATTGGGATTGTCACATTAAGTTGACAATATACTACAACTTTATATATATATAAACTTATGAATTAATAGCAGCTCTAGTCTTGGAAACATTACTTTGTCGCTCCACTACTGCTTAAATCTCTCTGAGAGATTTAGAAATATTATATTTCTAATTATATATATATATATATATATATATATATTTCGTTTTTGGATTTGGTTTGCAAGATTTTTTATGTG
>NC_068988.1:65373458-65374423 GCF_001194135.2 Octopus bimaculoides | reverse complement strand
TACATAACAAAAACACCAGGACTTACAAATATATATAACATACAGAAAATTGCACTACTGGGTACTGCACACATTCTACGCAAAACACTTTCAATACAGTAAACATAAGAGCACCACAGCAAACCACAGCACATACCCAAGGCGCACAGAGCTGCGCTCGGTAGTGAAGTGAAAGCACGTTATAAAAATAAAACTACTGAATAATAATAATAATAATAATAATAGCCCTGATACAGTACCAAGCAGTGGCTCTCATGGCTTCTTATCTTAACTGATTGGAAGTGTTATCATGTACATTGTTTTGTCTTGGTATAAAAAGATGGGCTACAGCAAATATTCTGCTCAATACCACAGATTTGCTTGTCAGTTGTTTGACCTTAACCAGATGACATGTCTCTTGGTGGACGATATGTGCATCTCTGATCATGAGCAGAAGTAGTGGGGAGCATCATAGCCATGTGTTGAGAGGAATTCTTTGGGGTTCGAATAATTCACCTTTGGAAACGTGGGTGTTTTGCTCAACATCCCTGAACAACCCTTATTTGGTGGACCTTTTAAGCGGGATGGACTACTCGACCGGAAGAAAATTCTAACTGGATCCCAACCCGCAAGGTCATGCACTGTTTACTTGATATGAGATCACTATGTCGCGCACATATGGCTGTGATGCATGTGATGCATGTGATGCATGTGATGCATGTGATGCATGTGATGCATGTGATGCATGTGATGCATGCATATCAGATGGGTAATCATGATGTGTATGCTGAGCTTCGTATATTTTACCCCAGTGTCACTTTGATGGCATGCATAATAATAATAATAATAATAATAATAATAATAATAATAATAATAATAATAATAATAATAATAATAATAATAATAATAATAATAATAATTTAAACGTATCTGTCAAGACCTACCAAAAACTGAGCAAATATAAAGATCTTGAAATAGAAATTAGC
>NC_068988.1:65366525-65367659 GCF_001194135.2 Octopus bimaculoides | reverse complement strand
AAGATCACAAAATAATTGTGGTGTAACTCCTGTTTATGAGGTAGAAACTCCTTGATATTTTGGGTACTTGAGTATATATAAATTTAATGAATGGAGTAAAACGCATATTTTAACTGCATACTTTTATTTCCAACATATGTTTCGAAGAATTACAAATTATACCATCCATAGGAATCTGCGATGTTAAAAATGTAATCTTCTCTTCAGGGAAATGCATGGGAACTAGCTTAAACGTAAGACATTATAACCGAATATGAGAACTATAAATTACGTTATAACCTTCTCCAACTATATGCAGTTAATATAATTTGATATAATTTGTAATTCTTCGAAACATATGTTGGAAATAAAAGTATGCAGTTAAAATATGCGTTTTACGCCATTCATTAAATTTATATATATATATATATATATATGTGTGTGTGTGTGTGTGTGTGTGTGTGTGTGTGTGTGTGTGTGTGTGTATGTATGTATGTATGTATGTATATGTAATTATATATTTATATATGTGTGTATGCGTGTGCGTGTATACGAGCATATGTGTGCGAGCATTTGTGCGCAGAATGGCATCAGTTTGTCATTTCCAACAATGTAAAGACGAAATGACAATGACCTTAACTAGGAATTATTCAAGGCTGCTTTAGTGGCCCTCGCTCCTCTTGCTTATGTCTTGTTGGATCAGAGGAAAGGTTAAGCCAACACGTGTCCGTCTCAAAATGACAGTTGTGTGCATTGGTGTCCAAGTGAGTGGACGATAGAAGACTCGAAATCGCTAATGAGATCCCAACTTACCTAGTAGATAGAATTAATAGATACAGGTTTATATATCTAGAGTATTTTGCCTTCGTTTCTGTAACATAAGAAAACCTTACATGGATTCGTGTTTGTATGAGCACACATTCATATAGATACATATTTGTATAAGCACACACAAATATGCATGCGTGTGCTTGTGTGTATATATATATATATATATATATATATATATATCAACACAACTCTGTATGAATGTGTGCGAATATATATATATTACTCTTTTACTTGTTTCAGTCATTTGACTGCGGCCATGCTGGAGCACCGCCTTTAGTCAAGTAAATCGATCCCAGGACTTCTTTTTTTTTGTAAGCTTAGTAC
>NC_068988.1:65365409-65366102 GCF_001194135.2 Octopus bimaculoides | reverse complement strand
ATATATAAAGAAAACAGGAAATGAATCAACACTGTAACAGGCTACAACAAAACATCCGGACAGTTAGACGATACAAAAAAATACAAGAGAAATCAAGGACGGGTCATTCGGAGCTTCCTATCCTCAGTCGAGTTCCAGATCATCTTTGCAGTTTCGGCCGGTTACTCTTGAGACTGCTCCAATCTGGCTGGTCCCAAGAAAATCTAAGCTAAGAACACTAAGCTCCTTGGAAGAAAGCAAGTGAATGTATACGAAAACAAGGACGAAAAACGGAGAAATGGTACACAATTACGAATGCAAACAACAGGTGCCTTTCGACTAAGGACGAATTAAATTAATCTGGTGTGTGTGTGGAAGAGAAGCCTTACGGCAGGGACATAAGAGATATAAGAGATGCTACACGGATGGTAGCCGAACCAAGAAAGAGACGTCAGGTTTGGCGAAACACCGGTCACGTGGAAGGAGAGGAGAGATGTAGGGGCAGAGGGATTGAGGAATTAGGGAGGGACGAGAAAGAGAGAAAAAGAAAGGAAAATGACAGAGTAAGGTAAAAGAGGAGAGAAAGTAAGAATGAAGGGAAGGCCAAAAATTGCGACAGAGAGGGAGCGAGAAACAGAAAAGTGGAAAGAACGAAGAAAGTGTGAGGGGGCTAAAAGAAAGAGTAAAAGAGTCGTACATATATATATACATATA
>NC_068988.1:65364166-65364777 GCF_001194135.2 Octopus bimaculoides | reverse complement strand
TATATATATATATATATATATGTATATATATGTATATGTACATGCGTGTATATATGTATGTGTATGTATGCATGTATGTATGTAATGTACGTATGCATGTATGTATGCATGTATACCTCAAGTGTAAATACCGACGTCCGTCACTTCCAAACCTCATCAATGTTTCAAATATTTAAGTATTGTACAGGTGCGGCTATGTGGTATGAAGTTTGCTTCCCAACCACATGGTTCAGGGTTCAGTTCCACCGCGTAGCACCATGAGCAAGTATCTTCTACTATAGCCTCGGGCTGACCAAAGCCTTGTGAGTGGATTTAGTAGAAGGAAACTGAAAGAAGCCTATCGTTTGTGTGTGTGCGTGTTTATGTCTGCGTTTGTCCCGCACCACGGCTTGACAACTAGCGTTGGCGTGTTTATGATCCTGTGACATAGCTGTTCAGCATAAGAAACCGATATAATAAGTACCAAAATTTGAAAAAAATTAAATACTGGGATCGATTCATTCAACTAAGAATTCTTTGAAATGGTGCCCCAGCTTGGCCGCAGTCTAATGACTGAAACAAATAAAATTAAAAGATAAAAGATTTCATTTGCCTGGCTGGTTGGCTGGCTG
>NC_068988.1:65356889-65364156 GCF_001194135.2 Octopus bimaculoides | reverse complement strand
GATGGCTGGATGGCTGGATGGCTGGATGGCTGGATGGCACTGCATTGGGATGTCCTACTTAATATTGCGTTGAGTCAAAAATTTTACAATATTTTGGTAACTTTTGCCTTATTAGTAAAGTTACAACAAAAGCACCCTAGCATTGAATGCAGAATCCAACAGGTTTCATTATCTGAAGCCACATTTCGGCAAGTCCTTTGGTCCCACGCTCATATCAGCTTTTGTCCTTCGAGGCGAAGAACTCTTTTACTAAAGCATCCACCTTTTTTTCCTCGATAAAGCGCATTCCGGGCGCAGGAAGTGAACCATCGATCGGATCAAGTAATAATCCGAAGGAACTAAGTTCAGACTGTATACCGGGTGTGGCATTAGTTCGATTCTCTCAAGTTCTTGGAGTTTATTCCGGTCTGTTCGAGTGCTATGAGGCCTTGCATTCTCTTCTTGCAGAAGGTTTCACTTTCTGTTAACAAATGCCAGATATTTTTGCCGCACAATTGCATACATCCGCTCCAGCTGTTCGGAGTAGAGGTTGGCCTCGATTGTCCGACCGTCCAGAACGAACTTGTAGTGAATTATCCCTTCATAATTCCACCAGATACAGAGTATCACCTTGTGTTCGAAACGCCCATGTTTGGCGACACATTCCGGAAACTGGACCTTCTTAATCACTGCTTATGCACGTTAGATTTGCGGAAAAATATCTCTCTTGAATTATTACTTGTTCCGATTCATGAATCACTTCCTGCCCTTGCAACACTTTATCAACCAGGAGGAGATGGAAGCTTAAGATTTTGTGAAATAAATTCTAGTTATATCGTGCATGCATACCACATGACTAACTTTAATTTTTTTTTCCAGACCCTGTGTGGAAACTTTGAATGGCATTAAACGGACGTTTTGCGTAAATCCCTCAGACAACTTCTGTTATATCTGTGGACAATATACACACGTGCAAAGAAGCGTTGTGACAGCATCGAAGATAAAACTTGTTTACATGTACTATTTTGACTATAATGTAGGAAACAAGCGGACACCGCATAGATAATATGTATAGTGCAAAGCAACGCTGACAGCTGAATGGCAAAGCATGACATTTGCAGTCTCCATGATTTGGAAGAGCACACAAATCTCTATGATGACTTGTGTAGCAAAGTAGGTGGTGTCACAGAGAAAAGTAAACCAATGATCAACTACCCAAATCAGTACCACATGACGAAGCAAACACGCTGCCAGTTCAACCAACAACGACTATAGACAACAGTTTTTTTCTAAGGATTTATCTAATGATAAGGAAACAGAAAGAGCGATAGACTATATGTTGCAAGCTGGATCACATTAAATGACTTGGTAAGCGGTTTAGAATTAACAAATGAAAAGGCAGAAATCTTCTTCAGCCAAACACCATACTTTTCTTCTCCCACCATCATCATATGAAGTAACCGTCATTTAACTTAACAAGAGAAACGTGTTTGCTTTTGTCGTAAGATAAGTGGTCTGATTCAATAGATTGGCTGTGAATATAACCCCCACTCCACAACAAAGAGAAACTTTACACTGAATCACGCAAAGCTACTTTTAAACTGTCTTACTGCACAATGCCATTGAGAAATCTTCAATACTTGTTGCAGTCACTGCTCTTTGATTTATAGTTGGACTATTTAAGTCATATGTACTTTTTGAATCGGTGATACAGTAGAGATTATAGGAACCACTGCACAAAGCAGGACTGACAATATACAACTGAGTATATTGTTTGTAAATATAATGTCCAACACTGGTTGATCCTTTGGAAATATATCCTGCATCACATCACATTAAACTTGGTTGCATTCAAGAATTTCTAGAGGAAATAAATCAATGAAATAGATCAACACGTAAAGAACGAATTCAAATGGATTACTGATAATTGTAAAATTAGAAGAAGTTTTCACTAGACCTTGGGTCCGTAATGTCATGTGTAACTCATTGTCTTTCACAAACCAAATGAGACAAAACTAAAGACATGGAAACATTCAACAGCATGTTAAGCGTTTCTGCCAGAAGATTGTAGGTAGATAAGAAGGAAACATCAACCGAAATATGAGTGAACGTTCCTGCAGAAAGAAAGGTCGCTATCATTCAAACATTAAAGAGGAGACAACAAAGTTTCCTTTCACATTAGGAATTTACCTTTCGGTGGTAACAAACTGATGTCTACGTGCTTTAAGTGTATGGTTAGCTGCAATGATGGTAGCTCCGCCAATAAATCCACATAAGAAAGAGAAAGGACAGCACTCACAACTTTATCCAAGCAAGGTTATCATAGAAAACGGTACAGAAAAGTAGCACAGGCTATTTACATTTAAAAAACCTGGGTGGGAGAGGAGTAACGAAAAGGGGTCTTCCGTTACACAAAATTGGGACGCGATAAGAAAATTTGATAAACAGATCTGAATTCAACATCGCCAATTTATAAAGAAATTATAATTATTGCCTAGGTAAAGTTACGTTTTCGAGTCATGCCGTCTCATAAGGGCTAGTTTCCCAGATTCCATGGCGTATACATTCTCCACCTTGACGGGACGCCGATCCGTCTCAGACTTTGTTGCCAAGTATCATATAGTCTAACTGTACTATATGATACAGGAAATGTAATGCATAGAAATTGAAACAATGTGATGTTCATATTTTTCTCAAGTCTTTTATCAACGTGGCTTCAAACAAGCATCAAATAAAAGCCCCTCACGATCATTATGCTTACAACTGCAACATTTAAATGAACCGACCTCAGTGAGTTTGCAGGCAGTTTCTTTTCTCAGTTTGAGCCACTCATTTTCCTTATGTGACCAATGTAGTTGAAAAAAAAACTTGAGTGCCTTTATTTATCTCGTTACCCACTGAGAAAACCAAACAACAAATCAGCGAGATAAGTAATTGTAAAGCTACCTTCCCGAATCACGCCGATTCATGAGGGCCGGTTTTCCGGTTTCCATGGCGTATAAATTCCCACCTGGACGGGACGCCGGTCTGTCGCAGGATTACTCATTTTTGCCAGCTGAGTGGACTGGAACAATGTGAAATGAAGTGTTTTGCTCAAGAGCACAAAGCGTCACCCGATCCAGGGATCGAGACCACAATCTTACGATCATGAGTCCAACGCCCTAACCACGAAGCCAGGCGCCTCCACAGCGAAATAAGTAGTAGAAAGGAATCGTAATGTAAATGTTACTGCTTGGATCAACCGAATCTAAGATACGATTTCGATTCCAGGACAGAAACATTTCACTTACGTCATTAAGTCACTTTTATCACACGTGCCAATCAAAGCCTTTCGAAAGGTAAGGTGTCATAACTTCTAAACTCTTCTGCAAAAATATGTATTCCAGGTTTTATGTGTGAAACACTAAGACAAGGGTGTGAGGATTAATCAACAAAGAGAGAAGAGGAAGTGTTAATGATAGGATGATGACGGAGAGTTGTGCAAAAGAAGAGCATCCGGTATATGAAAAAGAGATGGACATATGGAAAACTACTTCCGCTTGTAACCTTTCTCCAACTACACTGATATAGAATCAATCTTCTAATTTCACTAACTAAACTATTAGATTAGTAGCGGCTTATGATCGATAGACATACAGTTATACACATACATACACACATCATAGCCGTGAACAAGAGACGTTCAGGCATAGAAGACTATTTAGAATTGGTTTTCAACGTTTTGATCAACATGTATGCCAACCTAACTCAGACTAGATCAGTAATTGTCTTTTAGTTGTTATCTTATAAATGAAAGAAACATGTTTAACCCACCAACTTAGTGATATTCAGACAGGGTTACAAAAAACAACTTCTTTCTTCTCATGGAAATTCACTTTTACGATCATGGATGATATCAACAAAACAAACACTAACAAACCTGTGAGCTAAGATGACGTAAGAATCTGCTCACTTCACTTGACCTTTGCATTTAAATCAAGAGTTCGTCTAGAGCTATGAAAAATCATATAATGATTGGCAAAACTGGTACTTGTCCCAATTCTCTTTGCCGTTCATCTTTGTGGAGTCAGCAAAATAAAGGACCAGTCCAGGACGATTGGTGGAATCATTTGAAAGACGGACATGATATTTTGGGGTATTTATTCCAGTCCTTTACGTTCGGGGTTATCAGGGGATAGAGATAATCTGTTGCCCTTGCCCAGTTTAACACCACCAACTTGTCCTCGGGTTATTTCAGTGGAGTTCACATTAATGCAGGTATTCGAACCAGGACTATAGTTTAATGGTAACTCTTTCCCTTCTCCCACCAGTATCGGGGGCCTTAAAAAACTGAGGCTCGTGGGTTCATCTTCCCTTGATTAAGCAGTAAAAAATACTTCATGACTAAACAAATTCTGCGAATGACATTATGCTTTGTCCGAAAGATGGCTTTCACAGATAGTGATTGTTATTACAACTCTTGTGATATTAGCTTAGTTTTCTGAAGACGTCCAAAATTAGCCAAAAGTCACTGTGGAAGAGATGGGTAAAAACTGCAACCAACATTACCATAACTCAACTCTCATATATATGTAAGAGTTGAGTTATGATAATGTTGACTCTATAAAACTGATTTCCTGTAGATATAACGGTGGAATATATCCCGCTTAAAAACTATTTAAAACTGCACTTTGAAATTATTTCAATTTCTCTAAGCTGTCATTAAATAACAACCTCTTACATACCAAAATTGATCGAGAATCTAGTTGGATATCACGTGGAAATATATGATAACACATACTGGACTAACAAAACAACATCTTAAGAGAAATTAATAAAAGTAACTATGCAAAGATTCTACACGCCAAACTTTTCAGGAAAAATTAGTAACTTTAAAGCTAAGACTCACATCATTGAGTGAAAACTGTTATCGGCCAAAAAGAAACTACATCAAAAGGCCAGCATTATGCACAAGTTTGTTTCTCATTCACAAGCTGTATAGCAGAGAATGAAGAAACATATCTTCATAAAAAAGAACTCCTTCTCAGAATTATATTAAATCATTTTGGTCTAATATCTAGAACGAGAGGGAAGACTTAAATTAGAATGCATCATTGCTAGATACTATCAAGAAAGAATGCTGTACCAGCATCAATAATAAAACTTACATAATCGACTTTGAAACAGTGAAGCTTACGAAAAAGCTACATAATGGGAAGATATTAGGAAAAGATATAATAGTTTTAAACTCGTACAAGATGTTGACGCTATAGGAAGTCACTAACATGTATATTTTAAATAATTAAGGAAGACTGAACTGACATTCAGATTGGTTTTCCATAGAACGAACAAATCTTGTAGCTTAGAATGAACATACTTATTTGGCAGAAAAATAAAGATCTTTTCCTCCCTTAAACATTTTGTACAAACTTTACACACTTTACCTCAACCAATTTCTTGAAAACCATTGCGAGTCTAAAAATATTGTAAATGAGAAGCAGCTAAAGAATAAAGTGCGGGAGTGTGCCAAATGTCGTTGAAACTTTGTGACTGTACGGCTTCATTACAGAAAGACATTCAATTTCCCACTTAGTGTTGCTGGAGTTACTGCGGTTGGAATAATATCTGGTCCTTCACCTGCTGTCATTGAAAGATTCACAAAAATGTGATCAACAATTTTCACACCTGTAACTGAAAGCAGACCGTTTATTATAAATATTTCAGAGAGAATTTTCTAAGTAGGTGCCTCTGTAATTTCTTTTACAGCCGCAGAAAACACCTATGTATCGATAATTTCTAAAGATCTATTCTAGAAATACTTCCAAAACTGAGAAACAACTGAAATGGTAACAACATTTTCAGCTGAAATGGAGATTAAAATTTAGCCAAGAGAAATATTCATATTTGACGGTTGAAAAATCCTTTTCCTAACCAAAAACAAAAAAAAAACCTTTGCATCAGTATCTTTCGTTTCCCTGTACCACACCACAGTAAGTGTTGTAAATATTTAAATATTGAAGAAAATATATCATGCTAAGGTTCTATGTACAAACAATGGGAGAGGTCAAAGAATATTATACCCAACTTGAAAATATAATGCAGTCTTAAAAGAAAATATCCCAACGTGCATTTTCAGTACCAGTAATGTTACTAACATTTGAAGTAGTTTGCTGGCTTGTAGATTAAATCCGCTCAAAAGATATTGAAACCTGCAGGTTCCTGTCATCAGCTGGGAGCATTCAAAGAAACAGCGATATGCACAGGCTCTATCTTAAAAGATTGGAGAGGATGCATAAAATCAGTGATGACATTCATTGAAAATTGTATGGTACCAGATAGTAACTGCTAAACAACGACAATGTAAATCAAATTCTAAAAGGGAAGAGAACAATAATATAAAGTCGGTAAGGAACTCATTAACGTTTTCACTTCTTAATGACATTCCGTGCGACCCCAGGATTACTGGACTAACGAACTTCAACAAAGACTCGGAAGAGAAACACTCTGCATACCAATTAAAGGTTATGCATGGGTATATGTCTCTTAAACTTGTGAATGATGCTAACTTGAAGTGTAGACTCCTTAGAGTCTTGAACGTTATATCACATCACATTTCGAAGGTTATGCTCTTACAACCCAAGGGAAAGAGATAGCTAATACAAAAGCAATCATGAAGACCTTATAAAACCGAAGATGTGACGAAAATACCTATTGTGTACAAAGTTCACAGAGTACATAAAAAACAGTCGAGCGGAGTTTGTTCTACGTGTATTCTGTGACCTTTCTAACTATGAAAGGCAGTGCAAAAGAAACTTGGACTGTTATACACTAGAGCTCTTTACAGTACGTGTGTGTGAGAATGTGGGTGGGGCGAGGGTGTTAACTCGCACATAGACATATAATGGCAAACATCAAGACGCGGAAACATATACACCCACTCACGCACATATAAACATACATTGATACTCCCACGCGCGTATAAACCTACATGATCGCATGCATATACTAGTACATTGATACATACATAACTACGAGCAAAATACAGTCAGCCAGCCTGTCCTTCATGCACAAATGTCTATATATATTTTTTTTTTCAAAATGTAACTACATTTGGTTCCTTGGTAGTTTTGTTTTTTTTCGTCCATCTTCCATTTCTCTTGGACTTCCCTTTGTCTTCTGTTACTGAAGAAGAGCTTTGCTCTAAACGTAAAACTACCTTGCTTTCCTTCCCTAAGCGCCTGCTATTTTTTCTTGTGTTTTTCTTCGCTTTTTGGGGAATATATATATATGTATATATATATATATATAT
>NC_068988.1:65351992-65355956 GCF_001194135.2 Octopus bimaculoides | reverse complement strand
TATATATATATATATATATATATGTACACACATTAATATTTAGCAGAAGCAACAAAGTGAGTCAAGGTCCGTCAGTTGTGTTCGTTGGTGCTTATGCTTATCAAAGAGCCAACGTACGAAACTCTCAGATCTTGAGTCACTCTGTTGCTTCAGCTAAATATTAATAAAGATATACATATAGTCATATTTTGATTTCTATTTTTCCTGTTTGCATCACCATACTTTTGCGTATATATACACACACATACACACACACAAACACACACGTACAAATACGTTTAACTACACAAAAGTGTATATTTTTACATGTATATTACCATCCGTAAGAAAGAAAGGAAAGACGAATGATGCAGTAAAAGAAATTCTTATTATGATTATTATACACACACGTATGAGTTTGGATATGAAGTAACAGCTCGGGGTTTATTCTAAATTTCATGTATGATGCGTGTATCTTTGTTTACATACACACACATACACACACACACACGCGCATATATAGATACAGATATATGCATATATATATATATACATTTATGTATACATACATACGTACGTACATGCATACATACATACATACATACATACATACATACATACATACATACATACATACATACATACATACACAAAGAGAACATCTATGCTGAACTACTGAGAAATCTACAGTTATTCTATTCAGATTACAAGTTCAGGTTTATACCTGTAATTATTGGGGCCCTGGTATATGTAACACACTACCTGAATACCAATCTTAAGAAATTAGGCTTCTCAAAAACAGAAAGAAGAAAGCTAATTCAAAGGCCACAGATCCAATCCCTCACTAGCACTGTAAAAAATCTGTAAAACTTTCCAGAAGTTTATCATTTAAATATATATGAGCATGTCTAGATATGCAACTCTATGCATGAGAATACATACATACATTAAAGGAGAATCTGGATAAACTGGCATTTTCAGAAAAAGAAATCGACCGGCTAATTCGTACATTACAAGTGCAATCTGTGAATGGAACTAATATTATGCAAGACTTTTCTAAATTTCCAAATGTGAATTTGTCCGTGTTTGGAAACCGGTTCCCTCCTCAGTGGAAGAATTATAATAATTAAAAAGTTGAAGAGACATACATACACACTGGTATTTAGGCATTTGTTTTGAAACACATTGTTATATTTGAGGATGGTCATATTTTTTAGGGTGTGCCAATCAACCACTCGCATTATATACTTGTTCTTTACTTCGGTTTCATTAGTATTCTTATTTTAGTATCCTTCGTCAGGAAATCTTTCATTACACATCCTGTAACCTCTTCAGCGACTCTGAATCCCACGTGTTTAGTTCATTCTGTCTTTCTGCGGTGTGTATCCTTATCTGCGCATGCATTTGCACCTGTCTTTGTGCGTGTGTGTGTATGTGTGTGTGTTTGTGTATGTGTGTGTGTGTGCATGTGTTTGTGAGTTCACGTACCTATGTGCTTAATATGTCTATATGTTTAGTGTGTGTGCGTGTGTGTGTGTGTGCGCGCGCGCACGTATGTATTTACGTGTCTGTGTTTAATATGTGTGCTTTGAGTGCATGCATATGGGTTTGCTTACTACACTCTTTGTACTCGAGCCTTTTATTTAGATTACCATCGAATACTTCCCTCCGAACACCACGTCTCTTCTGCAGCCAAGGGATCAGAGAATAATTGCTACCTTCAAGCGTTACTATATGAAGCGTACACTGCGGCAAGCAATAGCTGCAACTGATCTTGATGAGTCCATCACACTTCGTGACCTTTGGAAGAGATACGATATCTACAAGGCTGTACAGAACATAGCAGCGGCATGGAATGATGTACAGAGCACGGTTATGAATGGTGTATGGAAAAAGCTTTGCCCACAATTCGTGAATGATTTTAAGGGGTTTGATAATGCTACCGTCAACAAAACGTTGGTCACTACGAGAAAAAAACTAACTGGAAAAGGATTTGTAGGAGGAGAATTTCACAGATTTATTTGAAAAAGACAAGCAGCTCCTGATGGACAAGGATTTGATAGAGCTTCATGAGCAGCAAAATAAAGAACCTGAGACACGACACTTTACCATTAAGAAAATGCATCAAGCATTTGCACGTATCGAAAAAGGATTTTCTATGTTCGAGGATATGGATCTAAATGTTCAATGCTTTTCCAAGATTATGATGGCTTGTCGCAAAGCTTTTACTCCTTGTAATGTAATCCTTGAGGAAAATAAGACAGTTCAAGGAACTCTCAGCCGGGTTTTTTAAGCGCATCGAACAACAAAAACAGCCAGTCAGTTGTTGATGTTGATGATCCATATCCATCTACATCCGCGATGTAAACCACCAAATTGTATGTAGGTTTTGGTAAATCTAGAATAATTTAGTTTTTTTTTTTTTACTATCGCAAAATAATAATAATTACTGAATTTGTTTTTTAAGCTTAAAAACGATTTTATTTTACCATGTCTTGTTGCAAACCACATTCATAAATAAAGCGTTCGCGATGTACGATAAACACCGCCAAATCGTATTTATAAATTTAGATTACTTTTTCTTTTACTATACTGTATTAAAAAATTAAAATTATTTGTTTGTAAGTTTCCAATAGGTTTTTATTAACATGTATTATTGAAAATGCATTCATAAATCAAGTACAGAACTGGGAATGGTTATTATCGGTTAGCCTAGGGACAAGTAAATTCGGCCTAGCCTAGCCTAGAGACAAATTAATTCGACTTAAGTCGTGTCTCCTGGAACCAATTAACGACGTAGGGTGAGGTATACCTATATATGAATCTCAACGTAGGATTGTCCTGATATTTTTGATAAAAATGTATTTCCAATTTTTCTTTATGAATTTTTCAAATTGAAATTCATGGACACGTTGTGCATATATATATATATATATATATATATATATATATATATATATATACATGCAGGAAGTAAATAACACTTTTAATTTTCAAAATTTCTGATCTAAGTGTCTTAATATGTTTTCAGCGGTGTAGAATTTACAATGTAATAATTCTTTTTCATTCCAGCTGCCATTATATTAGACATTCGCAAAGAGTTACCATGCGACGCACAAAAACTTCAGCAGAACTGTCAGATTTTCAGAGGTCGTATTGTTGGGCAATTTGGGGCTGGTCTTAACCAGCGAAAAATTGCCGAAAATCTTCAAATTCCTCTTGCTATTGTTAATAGAATTATAGTGCAATTCAAAAGCCAAGGAAAAGAATCAACAGATTCTCGTCCCGGCCGACCTGAGCCCTCGGAAAGGAAGCTTCGCTGAATTGTGGAAAATGAACCCCGTTCTAAGGCTTCTGACATTGCAAAATAGGTAGAAGTTAGTCCAAGAACATGTGTTACATATCTGCATAACCTTGGGTATTATGGACGAGCAGCTAGAAGAAAACATCTCCTTCAACCAATTAATATCATGAAAAGAAAGAAATGGGCTCAGATGTCAGAAAAATCCAGTTCATTTTGGGATAGAGTGATTTTCTCAGATGAATCCAGATTTGCATTATTTTCAGACAGTTTGGGCCTGGAGGCTTCCCAATCAAGAATTTGGTTTGAAACGACTCCAACCAACTGTGAAGCATGTCGGTATCTCTCTAATGGTATGGGGAGCTGTCACCAGCAATGGTCGTTCTGAGCTGATCGAATGTGTTGGAACCATAAACTCTGAAAAATACATCGAAATACTTAAGCAAGGATTACTTCCGATGTATTCACACGATAACATAACGAAAAATGAGTTTTTATTCATGGAAGATGGGGCTCTATGCCACACAGCGAAAAGGAATCAACAATGGCTAACTGAAAATGGGATCAAAAAGCTTCCGTAGCCGAGCCAATCTCCTGACATAAATCCATTTGAAAATCTTTGGAACATACTAGTTAGAACTATACGAAAAACTCGACAGAAACCTAAATCTAAAGATGAATTGT
>NC_068988.1:65350015-65351443 GCF_001194135.2 Octopus bimaculoides | reverse complement strand
ATTTTGAAAAAACGCTGAAAACAATCGCAGTAATGAAAACTTGGGAATCCAAAATTTCAAAATTGCAGGTCCGGATTCAGCCCGGAATGTTTTTAATTTCCTTACAGAGTTGGCCTTTAGATTATAAAAATTGTTATCGTACAAAAAAAATTGTTGCAAAAAGTCACATAAAGAAATCGCCGGAAAGAATCACAGTAATGAAAACTCGGGAATCCAAAATTTCAGGATTGTGGGTCCGGATTCGGCCCGGAATGTCTTTAGTTTACTCACAGAGTTAGCCTGATTCCAAAATGGTATATGTTGGACTATGGCCTCTAGGAGTAAAGTTGAAAAAGTGTGACACACTGACAAACCGACATTCACATTTATTATATTATTATATTATATTAAGGCGGCGAGCTGGTAGAATCGTTAGCCCGCCAGGCGAAATGCTTAGCCGTATTTCATCTGCCATTAGGTTTTGAGTTCGAATTCCGCCGAGGTCGACTTTGCCTTTCATCCTTTCGAGGTCGGTAAAATTAGTACCAGTTATGTACTGGTGTCAATGTAATCGACTTAATCCCTTCCCAAAATTTGAGGCCTTGTGCTTCCAGTGGAAAGGATTTATTGAAGTTAAAAATGTGTGACACACTGACATTCACATTTAATATATTAGATATGTTTAATTTGAGGGAAACTTTATTCTATGTGTGTGTATGTATGTATATATATATATATATATATATGCGTGTGTGTGTGTGTGTGTGTGTGTATGTATGTATGGTATGTATGTATGTATTAAAGAAATCAAAAAATAAAACAAAAATGATAAAAACAAAAGGCTAAATGTGTGTGTAAAAGTGTTCAGTATGTTGGTTCAGTGTTCAGTATGTTGGTTACAGGAATTTCTGTCAAGAAGACATGGTTAAAGAAAGTTATAAATCATCTCCTTCTTTCTCTAACATACCCACTTTCTTGCTCTCTCTCTCTCTTTCTATCTCTCTGTCTTTCTCTCTCTCTCTCTCTGTCTTTCTCTCTCTCTCTTATTATTACTACCACTGCCATCATCAACACTATTACTTTTAATAAAACATCATCAACTCTCCCTAAATTTCTTTCTCTCTCTGTCTGTTTTCGCCACTGCCCTCACCATCTCTGTGCCTACTCTTACTTTCACCCCAGCATGAGGAATAGGGGAAGTATCATTGAATAGTGAGAGAGGAGGTACAAAATTTGACACACTGACACACAGAAATTAGTTTTCGCATTTATTATATATATATATGTATGTATGTATGTATGTATGTATGTATGCATGTATGTATATAAAAGAAGAAAACGAAAATGGACAGTGAGAAGTTAACAATTGTTTATCATTAACAGCAAATTAATTATTTCCTTGGAAGAAACCAGCCCTTCATGCGTATATATAGTATGTATACATATATA
>NC_068988.1:65348876-65349585 GCF_001194135.2 Octopus bimaculoides | reverse complement strand
TGTGTGTGTGTGTGTGTGTGTGTGTGTGTCTTTAAATGTCTGCTTGTGTGTGAATATATACACATACACGCACATGTACGTATGTATTATAATCATAAACATGCCAGATAAGTGAGAATGCAAAAGTGAGCATTGACCAAAATATCGCGGATGCACACGCGAACAAGACAAGAGAGAGAGAGAGATAGAGAGGGAAAGGAACAGCAAAAGGATCTTAGAAAGGATTGAGGGAGTGTGGAGTGGACGATAATGTAAACAATAAAGAGCCAGTAAGTGGAGAGGGTCTATCAATTTTAAATAGAACAATTGTTATTGTCCAGAAATGGGATGGGCGTATTGAGGACAAATACAATGAACGCAAGTGCAAATAAACCAAATAACTGCACTTATGCTTAAAATAGTACGAATGAACTGCATGCATGCGCGCGCACACACACACACACACACACACAGACACTTACTCACACACATACGCGTGCACATATCACAACTTAATCAAATCTATGCAACACAATAAAAACAGTTCTGATTGATGGCGGGAATTGAAGGTGGAAGGCAGAATTAGAGAAAGTAGACATGCGTGTCGATGTCCTAAGAGGCAGGAATGCTTAGGCTGAAGGTTAAACACTTTCTTTTTTTCTTTTTTATATATTTGCGTGCTTCATTTGAACCAACCATGGTGTCAAACACCGCAAACTTAGAGGTGGTC
>NC_068988.1:65344983-65345536 GCF_001194135.2 Octopus bimaculoides | reverse complement strand
ACGGAGGCAGGAATGGAAGGGGTGACAGGAATGGTGGCGGCGACAGCGGCGACAGCGGCGACAGCGGCGACAGCGGCGACAGCGGCGACAGCGGCGACAGCGGTGCCGGTAATTGCGGTGGTGGCGGTGGTAGTAGTTGTTAAGATGGATGTAGTAACAATGGTGGTAGTAGTGATGGTTATTACATTCCAGGTTTTGCAGATGTTACATGCATCTTTCTACTTTCGCTTGGTGTTTAGGGTTGTTGTTATAGTGATGTAATGTTAATGTAATCTTTCACAGTGATGATGATGATGATGACGACGACGAGAAGGAGGGGGAGGAGGAAGAGGAGGATTATCATACTGATGACGGTGATGGTCGTAGTGATGGTAATGATGGTGGTGTTGACCACTTCTAGATATTTATATTTACGGTAAATATCCATTAAATCGACAGACAGCCAGACAGACAGACAGATAGATAGATAGATAGATATCTTTTTATTATAGCCACACAGGGCTAAATACAGAAAATGGACAAATTACAAAGTAGAGTTTTTCTTGGGGGGGGG
>NC_068988.1:65342480-65343160 GCF_001194135.2 Octopus bimaculoides | reverse complement strand
GTACCATTTGCGAACTGGGGTAGATCTAATCGACTGGCCCACTCCTCCAAAATTTCGGGCCATGTACCTAGAGTAGAAAAGAATTAAGGCACCAAGCTGGTTAATCGTTAGCACACTGGGCAAAATGCTCAGCGGTGTGAGTTCAAATTCCGCCGAGGTCGAATTTGCATTTCATCCTTTCGAAGTCGATAAAACAAATACCAGTTAAGCGCTGGAGTCAATGTAATCGACTCACCTCCTCCCCCGAAATTGCTGGCCTTGTACGAAAATTTGAAATCAATAGTTATTAAAATGTTGCTGTCACAGCCCACTACTCTGTCATTTATTCCTGTTCCTCTGTGATTTTCCTCTCTCAGTGTGTGTAGTGTCTGCTATTAATTGCCTCTCACCAAGCCTACTATGTGCATTAATCGCCCCCTCCCCACCTATTACGTTAACTCTTTCTGTATTTCTCTTTTGTTCTATTCTTTTCTTTTTTTCTGTACGTTGTAATGCGTGACAAGTATATATATATATGTGTGTGTGTGTGTGTGTGTGTGTGTGTGTGTATAGTTTTAGGGAAAAGAACCAAGGTTCATGAACTCATTAATGAAAATCCACTGTCACATAAAACAATATATTTATATTTTATACTGTGAAACTTAATTTACTTTTAATCTTTAATAAATTGAACTTAATTG
>NC_068988.1:65340071-65341329 GCF_001194135.2 Octopus bimaculoides | reverse complement strand
TGTATTAGTTTAACGCTCGGGAATAGAGAAAGTCTTTAACGTTTCGAGCTACGCTCTTCAACAGAAAGAATAAAGAGAAAAGCAAGGAGAAAAACAAGGAGAGAAAAAATTTGAATGTTGTGATCAGCGATCTATCATGGCGACTGCTGGACAGAAAGTTCACACAGGAGAGCTAAGAAAAAGGGGAGATAACAAAAGGGGAAAGAAACGGTGATCCAGTGTGTGTGTGTGTGTGTGTGTGCATACATATATATACAGACATGCTGAAAAATTCATGGCTTTGGGTAAAGGAAAATACAGGAGGATCAGTTAATTATGATTTTATTCGACATATTTCCCTCTCGTATTCACATACTTATTGCAGCGGTCCTTCGGTTTTTGTAAGCCCTGCAAAAAAACTTGGAAGGTTGGCCCTCCAACCAGGCCTGTCGCGATACCCTTAAAGCCAGGAACTTTTCAGTACCCCCTCGTACATGCATACATATATACGTATATACATTCGTGAGAATACCTACAGTGAACTATTGAGAAATCTGCAGTTAATCTATCCAGACTACAAGTTCAGATTTATATTTGTAATTATTGGGGGCCTGGGATATGTAACACACTGCCTAAATATCAGTCTTGAGAAATTAGGATTCTCAAAACCAGCAAGGAGAAAGCTAATTCGAAGACTACAGATCCAATCCATCATAGGAACTGTAAAAATTTGTAGAACTTTCCAGAAGTTTATCATTTAAATATATATGAGCATGTCTAGATTTGCAACTATATGCATGAGAAGACATACATTAAACAAAGTGTACAAATTTGCACACACATACATACATACATACATACATACATACATTGTTGTTGGCACTCCGTCGCTTACGACGTCGAGGGTTCCAGTTGATCCGATCAACAGAACAGCTTGCTCGTGAAATTAACGTGCAAGTGGCTGAGTACTCCACAGACACGTGTACCCATAACGTAGTTCTCGGGGATGTTCAGCGTGACACAGAGTGTGACAAGGCTGACCCTTTGAATTACAGGCACAACCGAAACAGGAAGTAAGAGTGAGAGAAAGCTGTGGCGAAAGAGTACAGCAGGGTTCACCACCATCCCCTGCCGGAGCCTCGTGGTGCTTTAGGTGTTTTCGCTCAATAAACACTCACAACGCCCGGTCTGGGAATCGAAACCGCGATCCTATGACCGCGAATCCGC
This sequence comes from Octopus bimaculoides, assembly GCF_001194135.2. Lineage (NCBI taxonomy): Eukaryota > Metazoa > Mollusca > Cephalopoda > Octopoda > Octopodidae > Octopus > Octopus bimaculoides. Next base: position 65,340,123 of record NC_068988.1, on the reverse strand, counting down.
TGCCCTAACCATTGCGCCTCCATCACATACATACATACATACATACATACAT
>NC_068988.1:65337171-65340061 GCF_001194135.2 Octopus bimaculoides | reverse complement strand
ATAACGTAGTTCTCGGGGATGTTCAGCGTGACACAGAGTGTGACAAGGCTGACCCTTTGAATTACAGGCACAACCGAAACAGGAAGTAAGAGTGAGAGAAAGCTGTGGCGAAAGAGTACAGCAGGGTTCACCACCATCCCCTGCCGGAGCCTCGTGGTGCTTTAGGTGTTTTCGCTCAATAAACACTCACAACGCCCGGTCTGGGAATCGAAACCGCGATCCTATGACCGCGAATCCGCTGCCCTAACCATTGCGCCTCCATCACATACATACATACATACATACATACATAGCAATAGAAACCTACTACTTCTTTACCTCCCCCTGCTAACTGTTTATCAAGTTTATCCTTCTACTTAGTTAATTCTCAATGAGTGTCAGTGTGCATGTGGGCGTGTGTGATAGAAAGAGTGTGGGGAGTGGCATACACAAAGAGATTACGTATACTTTGTAGTGTATGTGAGTACGTTTAACTGTCATTTATTCGGCGTCCTTCCAAGATCTAATTTCTGCATCCTTAAGAGCAGACGTGCCTGTGAGGTAAGAGGATTTCTTCCCACATGGTGCCGGGTTCAGTCCTACAGAGTGACACCTTGGGCAAGTGTCTCCTACTATAGCATATGTATATATCTATGTATATATATTTGCTCATCCTAAAAGTAATGCGGTTTTTTTAATTGCATGAACTAAAAGTCAGAGGTGGGGCCGGATAAACTACCTGCATTAACTTACTATAAAAGCAGAAAGTGGTTTTACTTTGTCTTTATTCTTAGTTCAAGTTTTTGAAGAATGCAATTCGATTTTAATAGTTATTTTGTCAAAGCTATAATGGAAGTGACAAAGGAGAATATTCAGCATATTTTGTTTTATGAGTTCAATAAAGCCAACAACGCAACGGAAAGTGCGAAGACTATTAATGCAGCTTATAGGGATCGGAGAATAAGCGTAAGCGAATGTCATCGGTGGTTCCAGAAATTCCGAGCCGGAAACTACAGCCTAGAAGACGGGTCTTGTCCTGCAAGATCTGTAGAGCTCGACGAAGACGTCCTGCAAACCTTGGCGGAGTAAAATCCCATCGTAACTGTTGAGGAACTAGCTGAGAAGCTTGGATTTGGTCATTCAACTATTCATCAACACTTGCGTGCCATCAGAAAATTCAGCAAATTGGGTCAATATGTTCCTCACAAACTTACCGAGTTTAATCGCGCGCAGAGTGAATGTGCTGTCACGTCTCACAAATGAAACTTTTTGGACCGTAATATTGACCGGTGACTAGAAATGTGTTCTCTATAAAACTATCAAGCGCTGAAGACAATGGGTAGAGAAAGGAGAAACACCGGCACTCCAGACTAAAGAAGGACTTCACCCATGTAAGGTGTTGTTGTCTGTTTGGTGGGATATGAAAGGTTTAGTCCACTTTGAACTTTTAAACCCAAACCAAACGATAACAAAGGAGATCTACTGCGAGCAGCTTGAGCGGCTTAAGTCAGTACTAGAAGAAAAACGATCATCTTTGGCTTCAATGTTAAAAGCGTTCTTTCATCAGGATAATGCTCGGCCACATACAGCGAGGATGACATTCCAAAGACTGGAGCAGTTTGAATGGGAAATGATGCCCTACCCACCATATTCTCCGGACATTGCCACATCTGATTATCATTTATTCTGCAGTCTTTAAAATTATTTGAACGCAAAATATATGAATTTTGTAAACGAGTTCAGAACAGTACTGGAGGAGTATTTTTCGTCACGGACAAGTGAATTTTGGAAGAGGAGTCTTGCAAGTCTACCAGATAGATAAAAGAGCATTTTAGAAAATGAAGGAGAGTATATTTTGGATTAAGAAAGAACTTAATTTTGAAAAATAAAAGAAGTGTAAAAATACCGCATTACTTATTGAGATGACCCAATATATATATATATATATATAGAGACATATAATATACATATTCCCTGTTTCAGTTTATATGTATATATGTATATGTATATATGTATGTGTGCATGTACGTATGTATGTATCATGTATGTATATATGTATGTGTATATGTATGTATATATGTATGTATGTATTACGTATGCATGTATAGATAGATAGACAAACAGACAGACAGACATGCAGACAGACATACATGCAGGTAGGCAGGCAGACAGGCAGGCAGGCAGACAGACTAACTGACAGACAGACATGCAGACAGACATACATGCAGGTAGGCAGGCAGACAGGCAGGCAGACAGACTGACTGACAGACAGACATGCAGACAAACAGACAGACAGACAGATAGATAGATAGATAGATAGATAGATAGATAGATAGATAGATAGATAGATAGACAGACACACATACACACACACATACTGCAAGGGAGCGTAGAAAATGTGTGCGTATATGCCTACGTGTGAGTGGTTGCGTGTGTTTATGTGTTTATGCGTTAACATATGATGTGTAGGTTGTAACCATAGAAACATGCGATATGACATTGGAAATAAATTTTGAAGATGTGCCAGTCTCCATATTCTCTATCGCTATAACTATTGCTTATATATATAGGATCTTGTTCAAAACGGGGTCACCAGTTTTCATTTATATTTTATGTAGTGTTTTTGGTACCAAAAGATTTTCAAACTTCGTATACTTATCTATTTTGAGATCTTGTTCAAAACGGCGGCACCAGTTTTCATTTATGTTTTATGTAGTGTTTTTGGTACCAAAAGACTTTCAAACTTCGTATACTTATCTATTTTGGGATCTTGTTCAAAACGGCGGCACCAGTTTTCATTTATGTTTTATGTAGTGTTTTTGGTACCAAAAGATTTTCAAACTTCGTATACTTATCTATTTTGGGATCTTGTTCAAAACGGCGGCACCAGTTTTCATTTATGTTTTATGTA
>NC_068988.1:65334166-65336184 GCF_001194135.2 Octopus bimaculoides | reverse complement strand
TATATATATATATATATATATATATATATATATATATATATACATACATAAGCACACGTGTGTGCATATACACACATATATACATACGTACATACATGAATACATATATATACACGCATATATGTGCGTGTATGTATGTATGTATGTATGTATGTATGTATGTATGTATGTATGTATGCATGTATGTATGTATGTAGTGTGTGTGATTGTATGGTTAAGAAATTCACTTTGTGATAACATGATTTCGGTTTCAGTCCAACGGCGTGGCACGTAGGGCTACAATAGCTTCGGGCCGACTCATGTTAGGGTACCACCCTGATCGATGCCAATTGTTTTTTTGTTGTTTTTTTTTTAAGCCTGGTACTTATTCGATTGGTCTCTCTTGCCGAACCACCCTGTGAGTGAATTCGACAGACGGAAGGTGTATGGAAACCCGTCGCATACCTGTGTGTGCGCACACGCGCGTTTACATTTGTCTGTGTGTATTTATACTTATAGCCACCACCGCTTGACAACTTTATCGGCGGAGATTAGATCTACTCGATAATTTGACTGGTATATTTGACTAATTCAGATTTTATCGACATTTATCATAGAATTTGACTCTGGAATTGTTTGATCTAAGAAGTTAATCTACAGGTTTAGTGTAACATTAAATTTTGTGTGTGTGTGTGTGTGTGTGTGTGTGTGTGTGTGTGTGTGTGTGTGTGTGTGTGTGTGGCATATATCTACGTACATGCATGCATTAAATTTTTGTACTCCGAACACGTTGTTTTAACTATTACCGTACAAAGCAGGTGACCGTTTCATGTCTTCAGTATCATGTATATAAAACACATGTAACCATCAAAAGCTAGTCTTGTTAATGAAGTTTTACTGTTAATAAACAAATTGTTGTTTGTTTGTTTAGTTTGTTTTTGTTTGTTTTTCTTGTTTTTTTTGTTTTTGTTTCTTCTTGTTTTTTTTGTGTGTTTTTTTTTTGTTTTTTGGTGTGGGTTGTTTTATGTTTGCCTGTTCGTTACATATGACCGTCTTTCAGAGTATGACAAAACTATTATATCGGAAGTAAACCATCTCAGGCAGTTGGTAATTACAAATTCCTTAGTAATTATCAATGGGAGTAGCTGCAAGAATTCACCTATTCCGTTTTATATATATATATATATATATAAAACGGCTACGGTGGAATCTTATACTTCGAAAGAGTCAATAAAGCAGAGAACTACATGTTGTATAACGGATCAATCTGTTTTATGAATATGAATAAAATTATCCTTTAAATTTCAGTTAGTTTTGGACACTGAAGTGGCGAGGTGTCATTATCAGAGTCAAAAATGTACACATAACATACACAAAACACATGATTTGCAAGATTTTTTTAAAGGATTTTCAGGGGCTTTTCACTGTCTGGAAGAAGCGATTTTAGATCGTAAGCAATACACCTACCTTTGCTCGTGCATAGAGAAGAAGAATTTTGTCCATCCATACTGGAAAGTTTTCTTCAATTTATAATAGCTGCATAGCAATGAAATTTTTAGAGCAACTATAGCTCAACTAAGATAATTCATATTAAATGTCTTGTTGTCTACAGGGGAAATGTTTAATTATATGGCTTAGGACAATCCTAGCAACATTGCAACGAACACTTTAACTTTACATTACATGTTAATATAATATTATCTTAAATATTTGCATGTTAAAAAAATAGTCTTATAATATATATATATATGTATATATGTCTTATAACTTTTATTTTCTATCTTTTACTTGATTCAGTTATTAGACTGCGGCCATGGTGGGGCATCACCTTGAAGAAATTTTAGTCGAACAAAACGGCTCCAGGACTTACTTTTTAAAAACTGGTACGTATTCTGCCGGTTTCTTTTACTGAAGCACTATATTGCAGAGACGCAAACACCCCAACATCGGTTGTGAAGCGGTGGTGGGGAACAAACACAGAACAAATACACACACACATACACACACACACACACACACACACACACACACACACACAC
>NC_068988.1:65329770-65331606 GCF_001194135.2 Octopus bimaculoides | reverse complement strand
TATATATATATATATATATATATATAGAACACATTTTGTGTGGGTTCATTTGCGCATCGATTTGTTTTTATGGTTTTTTTTTTTATAGTGAGTCCGGTTTAACAAGTTCGACACACACACACCACCACCAGATACATATATATACGCACGCGTATATGTGGATCTACAATCGCTAGAAATAGAACGCAATACTCGTAGTGGCTTTTCTTATTCATTCCAAGTTCCTCATTCACATCTATCAAATAGATGTATAAGTATGTATGTAACTATTCAATTTCTTTCCAATAGAGAAGGAGCCGGTTTCTAACCTTCACTGAAATTTCAATAACATCAACAGGGTATATTTGAATTTATGTATGCATATGTGAAGATTTGTATGTTGTGTTTCATGTATATATATTCTCATGCATATAATTGCATGTCTAGATATGCTCATATATACTTACATGATAAACTTCAGAAAAGTTTTACAGATTTTTACAGTTCCAGTGATGGCTTGGATCAGTAGTCTTCGAATCAGCTTTCTTTCTGGTTTTGAAAAATGGATGGATGGATGGATGGATGAACAGACGGACGGACAGACAGAGAGATAGATAGATAGATAGATAGATAGATAGATAGATAGATAGATAGATAGATAGATAGATAGATAGATAGATAGATAGATAAATAGATAGATAGATAAAGAGCTATGTGTGTGTATGTACATATATCTATACACATGCATATATATATATATATATATATATATATATATATATATATATATATATATATATATATATATATATATATATACGCATGTATATATATGTGTGTGTGTGTTTGCATGTATGCATGTATATATAGCTTTTACTTTTTATCTTTTATTTGTTTTAGTCATCTGACTGTGGTCATGCTAGAGCACCACCTTGAAGGGTTTTAGTCAAACGAATCGATCCCTGGACATTTCTTCTTTTTTTTTAACGCCTAGTACTTATTCTATCGGTCTCATTTATCGAATCGCTGTGTTATGGGGACGTAAACACGACACCGATTGTCAACCAGTGGTAAGGGACAAACATAAAGACGCACACACACAAACACAAATAGATACAAACGTGTGTGTGTGTGTGTGTGTGTGTGTGTGTGTGTGTGTGTGTGTGTGTGTGTGTACGACAGGCTTCTATCAGTTTCTGTCTACCAAATCCACCCACAAGGCCTTGATCGGCCCGAGGCTATAGTAGAAGACACTTGCCCAAGGTGGCACTCAGTAGGACTGAACCCGGAACCATGTGGGAAGCAAGTTCCTTACCACGCACCACTTAGTGTAGCTTCGTTGGATTTCGAGCTCCATCGTTAATTTTATATTGTGTTGTGTCCATAGTTGGAAGCAACAGTCGAAGCGGCTGAGGACGTATGTCCTCCAAAGGACCATCAATGTTTCCTTTTCTTTCGTTTTGAAAGTTCGAAAGATCTTTCCACCTAGCCATCTGCATTTTATTGCCAAATTGGTTAATATGCATTTGGAAAGATGCATCATTGCTCATGTCACGCACTGATTTTGATTCAAGGATTGCAATTCCCACCGGGCCAGTGTATCCTGTCTGCATGTCGTTTAGCTTTGTTTGGTGGCAGCGCAGGGCTTGGAATTTTCTTGCATTAAACTGTATGTTGTTGTCCTCAGCCCACCTGTATATTGCATCCAACTCCCATTACAGATGTGCAATATTTCCATGACTTTGTATTGTCTGAGAGACTCTTGTGCCATCTGCATAGCAAGTAAGGGTGGCTATCTAAGTAGCTGAGGGTATGTCCGAGAGGGCCACTATGAATATATATATATATATATATATA
>NC_068988.1:65323965-65325117 GCF_001194135.2 Octopus bimaculoides | reverse complement strand
TGTGTATTGAGTGCAACACTACTGTTTGAAAGACCGCTATTGAGTGAAAAGTGTAACTAAGGCAATTGGTGAAATGTAGGCCGATGAATTATACACTGAAATAAGTTATGGAGTGGCTATGTGATCGACTAAAACCTCATGTAGACTAACGAATGACTGACAGTAGTAAAACGCTATGAAAGTATGCGCGTGTGTGTGTGTGTGTGTGTGTTTGTGTGTGTGTGTGTGTGTGTGTGTGGTTTGGGTGTGTGTGTGCTTTACAAATGCTCACGTTCACACACGACTACACGCTAAAATTCAGTTTAGATAGATAGATAAAGAGAGAGAGGGGGAGAGATAGAGAGATAGATAGATAGATAGATAGATAGATAGATAGATAGATAGATAGATAGACTCGTAGCGTTTGCCATTCTTATTACATTTTCTGTTCTCTCTCCACGGTCTCCTTTTATCTCTCTCTCTTTCTCTTTCTCATATACCCACACAAACACAGACTTATACATGTTGCGTATTCAGTACAACTGTTACATAATGAAATCATCAACAAAATCAGTTTAAGGTACTTACTGACTGATTCACATCTTCTCTTCCTCTCACTCTTTCTTTCACTCTCTCTCTCTTTCACTCTCTCTCCCTCTTTTTCTCTTTTTCTGTCTTCCATCGCCCTTTTCGTCATATCTCTTTTTCTCCCTCTTTCTCTCTCACTTTTACTGCACCCCTTTGTGCAAACACATTGACAGAGACATTTCTGGCTCTATCACTGTGATTCTCTTCCTACTCTGTCTTTCTTTCTTTCACAAAATCAAACACGCACACACACACAAACACACGCTTACACACACACACACACACACAAACACACGTACTGCTTTTTACTACCTGATTCTGCAGTTGTTTTGCGTGCGCGCGCGCGCGTGTGTGTGTGTGTGAGTGTGCGCGTGTGTGTGCGTGTGTATTTATTGATGAATGGAAGGATGTATACATGAACACGTAGATGTAGAAAAATAGATAGATAGATAGACAGACAGACAGACAGACAGACAGATAGATAGATAGACAGACAGACAGACAGACAGACAGACAGACAGACAGACAGATAGATAGATAGATAGATAGATAGATAGATAGATAGATAGATAGATAGGTAGATAG
>NC_068988.1:65321324-65323910 GCF_001194135.2 Octopus bimaculoides | reverse complement strand
TAGGTAGATAGATAGATAGATAGAGAGAGAGAGAGGTAGATATATATATATATATATAGAGAGAGAGAGAGAGAGAGAGAGAGAGAGAGAGATAGAGAGATTACGTACGTATGTATGTATGTATGTATGTACGTATGCCGCGCGCACAAGCATATATGTACATGTAAGACGATCTTTCGTTTTATTCACATATAATGTCAGACAACAAAATGAAAAATAAACCAACTTCCAAAACTATTACAACCGAATTACATTCTTCATTCCGTAGATCCTAACAATATAACATTAAACAGGAAACACATTCTAGATGTCACATGGAGTTTCATGAAAAGTCAATACTCTGTTATAGAGCTTTAGGTATACCTACACAAGTGTGCCCGCTGAATTTGTTTCGTGATAACTTATAAGAGAAATGGTTATTTGTTCATGAAATTTTCTAAAAGTACCTTTCACGTTGTGTAGGTTACAAATATGTGGTAATTTGACATAAAAAATAAAATTGGATGATAAGAATGTTTAACACTAACGTAAAAGCGGTGTTATTGTATGGGGCTGAGACATGGCGTCATCAACAGATGCTTGGGTAGTCTACTTAAAATTAGATGGCCCGAACACATAAGCAATATGGAGCTATGGCAAAGAACAAATCAAGTTTCGATTAGGGAGCAAATATTTAAGAAGTGGAAGTGGATTGGTAGCACAATTAGAGAAGACACACCAAATGTAGCGAAAAGTGCTTTACGGTGGAATCCGGATGGATATAGAAAGAGGGGTAGGCCTAAGAACTCGTGGCGTAGATCAACACAAAAGGAACTAGAGAAAGGGGGACATTCATGGCAGAGTATAAGTACAGAAGCGAAAAATTATGCGACATGGAATTCAATTATAAGTGGCCTATACTCCGCGTTGGAAGGTGAAAGGCGAGAAGACACACATATATACTCACGCACATCACAATTTTTTCTATAATTTCAGCTTACATTTAGAAGACATTCGTGTGATGTAAGTGTGGATGTGTGCACGCCGACCATTTTTGGGGGTTGGGGTGCACGTTAAATTCGATTTAATCGTAATAGACACAATCTGAAAATTTATTGAAAAATTTCATTAAAAAATATTCATTTGTCTGAAATTTATGAACAAACAAATTCGCAGAGGAATGCACACTTGTGTAGGTATACTAAATTTACATAATGCTGGTTATTAATAATTATCATTCCTTTTCACTTTATTCATCCCCCTTCATTTCAATTTCTTGTCTGGCATTATCCTGTTTAGTCAAAAGTTGTTTTCTTATTTCAAGCTTTAATTAATAGTTCTAACAAATTACATAAGAAACGCTTTTGTGCTTCAAAATATATCCCATCATATTCTATTGTCTGTTGCCATTGTTGTGCCAGAAGCTCAACTCTACGCTTATACCATTTGGCTGGTATAGAGGTAAAAAGCTCCCTGCACCCATTTTCAACTTTATGAGTGCAGAAAATGAGCAATAGTTGAGAAAAGGTAGTAATCTGAGAGTGCAAGGTTTGGACTGTAAGCAGGGTAAGGCAGCGCTTCCAGCCTCTCAAGTTCATCGTGTTTACGCTTAGTCACATTGCTAGTATGTGCTGGGGCATTGTCATGCTGTAGAAGTGTGCGTCTTCGATTGACCAATGCCTGGTAGCGGGCTTTCAAAGCATCATATACTAGCTGCAGTTGTTGAGTATAAAGGTTAGCGTTCACAGCATCACCATCTGAGACAAGCTCCAAGTGCAACACTCCCTCGAAATTCCACTGAACATACATGACATTCTGTTCAAACCATCGTTGTTTGACAACAGATTCTGAAGTCTGGTTGGAACGAAGCCACTGACTTCTTTTATTAGGATTACGAAAATAGATCCATTTTCCATCTCAGGTTACAAGTCGATGCCAAAATGGGGATCTCGATTTTCCAGCAGTTGTTTGCAAATGTTCACATGTCGTTGAGAGCCTTGTCATTGATCAATTCATGAGGAGCGTCTATTCACAAGTCGGGAGCTTGTGGAGGTGTCGATTGATAGCGCTTTGTGGAAGACGAAGATCTGCAGACAATATATGAGTGTTTGTGCTTGACTGTTCTTCAGCCATTTCAAGTTAGGCCTCATCTTCCACAACAGAATGTCTCCTTGACCTTAATGTTTTCTTCGAGGTTGGTTTGAGCTGTATCTCTTATGTTGTTTGTCTTTCTCACTGCCTGGTCTTTTTTTTCCAGTTCTCTTGTGACCTCTTCTACCTCCACTTCTGTCATCCACTTTCTTCTCTTAACAGCATTAGCTTGATCAACCAATTTCTAGTCAGTCACTTTAAACATACCCTTCTCTACCCAAAATGTTAACATCCGTTTTCTATGGCCCCTTCTTTTAGGTTCACTTTCTAAGTAGCACTGTATCACTATCCTGTTTTCTTAGCCGATCCACTTCCTCCTCCTTACTCTATTATCTGCTGATGCTGTATTAGGATGACCGCTCTGGTTAGTCTGCATCATTGCTGATCCACTGCCGAGCGAGAGGCCTCCCCTTAAAGGCCCAGCTTCAGTTTCGCTGTTACAACCAGAGTCCTTCG
>NC_068988.1:65315197-65320699 GCF_001194135.2 Octopus bimaculoides | reverse complement strand
ATTATTATTATTATTATTATTATTATTATTATTATTATTATTATTATTATTGTTGTTGTTGTTGTTGTTGTTGTTGTTATTGTTATTATCTTTATTATTATTATTATTATTATTATTATTATTATTATTATTATTATTATTATTATTATTATTATCACTTTCATTATCATCTTTCAATCCTATTTCCTTTTCTTGCCGAGTGCTTTCCTGATACCTAGGGCAGAGAAACGTACTGTATACATTTGTAGGCCATTAAAATAATCACACCAGATTGTTTATTTACAAAGTCATGTGATAAAAAACGGGAGAAGAAAGACAGAGAGAGAAAAGAAAAAAATATAAAACAAAAGTAAACAAAGAAAATAAAGAGCAAGAAAGGAAAGAAAATTCACAGCGACGATGCTCTTCTCAATACGTGTGACGTACCAGTTAATACACTACACTTACCAGTTGCTGTTATTAATTGGTCCGGTCTGTTATGCTCTAGCACCTGATCTGTTTGGATTGGGATTCGTGATATGGGCAATGGTTTCATCCACTCTATTGCAGATGCGGCACAGCAGAGATACTTGCTCATTCCAAAGGTTGACCCTCCAGTTCGTGGTCAAAGCTTGATCCTGCGCTGTCGGTATAGTGCTTTCGGTTTCTTTTTTTCGGGTTCCTTTCATCAGTCAATCCCACCTATTTTTCCAGCAACTTCTGTTGTGGCTGCATGGAACTGATTGTATAGTCTCTTCTTGTGTAATTCTTCTTCATGTCCTTTTTGTACTTCTTCCTTTGTTCTCCCTTTTTTTCTTCTCTCAATACTCCCTCGTTCCTAACTCTCACTACTAAGGTTTCCTTACTTTGGGCTATGTATTTCATTAAACTCTCGAGTTCGATATGCACGCAGTTTTCCACACTTATCAGTCTCCTTCCTCCTTTTGCTCTCTTCGTGTATAGGCGATCAGTGTCTGCACGTGGATGGGATGTTTACGGCGAGAAGATTTTTGATTTTAATATTTATTCGACCAACGCAACAACTAACAACAGAGTGTTCTAGAATTAACTATCTGTTTCAATGAAATTGAGCAAACTTTAAAAAAAAACTGACAGAATTTTATGTTTAATACCAAAACAAATAGATTTATAAATCTTACGTCAAACTTTTATTGAAATTTTTCAGCATGTCTGTATCGCTGCATACTTCAAATCTCTCCTTAGCGTTGTGAAATACATTTTGAAGCAATTCAGGATTTAGCTCCTACACTGCTAACTGAATGGGTTCTTTAAGCTCAGCTAAACGTTTGCTTCGTCTTGGGGATGGAGGTAAAGAAAATGGTTACTACCAAACTGAAAAAGGCTGTCATGGACAAATAAGAGAGGTCCAACAGGAATGAAAATAAATTTATAAACAAAATTCAAAATTTATAGACTTTTAACACATATTAAACATGATAAACGTAAATAAAAATGGGTTTTTAAAAAATGCATCCGATTTCACTCAAATCATCATTAATTCTGGGACATCCTGTATTTACATGTCCGACTAAACAGAAGAGGGAACACAGGGGGCTTGGACTAATTGCAGGTGGTGAGCGTAGCTTCCGGAATTGGTCACGTGGTCAAACTCAAATGGCTGTGAGTCACAACAGCAGTTTGTTTTTTGTATTAACATTTTGTATTATATAGTTCAGACATGGATGACATAGAAAGCAGACACGCTGCCGGGTCATGCTGCGTTGCGTAGGATTGGAAACGTGAAACATCAACAGGGCACTTCTGCGCGGGATGGTAACATGAAGCATCAACAAGGCGCCGACAAAAATTTTAATGTTCTTATCATTTCCTCTGCCAAATTGGACAAGAAGGTTTTCATGAAATATTATACGCTACTTATAATGCATAAGTAGTGTCAATATTTTATCGTCGGAAAATGGCCTAAAACAAAGATAAAACCCAGTGCAGTATACTCAAATCTGATTAATCTGCATTTTGGGGGTGCCCATAGTTAGCGTCAGAAATTTTATTTTTAGTCAACAGCAATTCGAGGAGCCTTATTAATGTTTATTGCAAATTTGGAGAAGAGCGACTGGATACACCTCAAGTTACGAAAATGCTTTTAAAATGCGAAAATGCTTTTAAAATGCAGTTTACCTGCCCCTGGGCCTGCATTAGGCAAGAAGTTAAAAAATTTTGGGGGCTCATGATCCTATGTAATGCATGTATAAAATTTCATTAAAATTGGTTGGATGGATCTCGAGTTTTAACTACATGACAAACACAGACATACACATATCTTGTGCTTTATATATATAGATAGATATTATACATACATACATAGATATTATACATACATAGTTCCGGGTTCAGTCCTACTGCGTGGCACCTTGGGTATAGATATAGATATAGATATATAGATATAGATATAGATATATAGATATAGATATATTATACATACATATTAACACTTTACAGTATACTTACATATATACATGCATCTCCACATCGATCTAAAACAACAGAAATACTAAAGGAAGGCTGGAATTTAAGAGAAGTGAAAACCAAAAGGTCTGATGCTATTCATTCAAAAATTACTGAAATTATTTTGAATGGTGAATTTGTTAACTTTGGCTTGTATTAGATAAGGATAAACTATTTATTACAGTCACTAAATTTTCTATAGCCACCTTCACATTCCATGACTACCATTGGGGTCGGTCAGGTACCGGACAAGGATTCTGGATTATTTTTCCGGATTTTTTAAATTAATTTTTAAGAGCGGTTAGGTTCATTTTTAGAATTCTCGTTTGTGAAAGCAGTTGAGTTTATTTCAGATATTCTCATTTTAAAAATCATCTCCGGCTAATCGTTGAGAAGACGTTGGTGTTGCTTTGGCGGAGGTTTGCACTCTCTGAGTTGTTGTTGTTATTATTATTATTATTATTATTATTATTATTATTATTATTATTATTATTATTATTATTATTCAGTAGTCTTATTTTTACCACGTGCTTTCACTGCACTACCGAGCGCAGCTCTGTATGCTTTGGGTATGTGCTGTGGTTTGTTGTAGTGCTCTTATTTTCACTGTATTGAAAGTGTTTTACATAGGATGAGTGCGGTGCCTAGTAGTGCTATTTTCTGTAAGTTATATATACTTGTAAGTCCTAGTATTTTTGTTATGCATTTGTCCGAATGTTTTTTTATCATAACTAATGCGCCTACTATGTTAGGAATTGTTTCTGTTTTTAGGTCCTACATTCGAGTTACCTCTATTTCCAGATCTTTTTATTTGGAAAGTTTCCCTGTTTCTTTTAGAGAAACATTGTCATTATTATCATTATCATTATCATTATTATTATTATTAGTAGTAGTAGTAGTAGTAGTAGTAGTAGTAGTAGTAGTAGTAGTAGTAGTATGTGAGAGAGCAGTGCATGCCATCAAAGTGACACTGGGGTACAAATATACGAAGCCCAATATACCCAATATGACTACACGGCTGATAAAGGTACGCAAAGCACATGTGCCACAACCATATGAGCGCGACATGCTGATTTCATATCATGTACAGCACTATTTCATTCTTTTTAGAAATCATCCGCATGACATGACCTGCAGCTTTAATTAATTATTTTATGAAGTGAAACATTTCATTAATAATTGGAAATAATTGGTCTGGATGAAATTCATTGAATAATTTTCTTTTCCTTTCTTCGTAGAAAGCTAGTAGATTAGGAATCGAGTGAAATGAAAGTTTTTAGTGTTTGCATACAGAATGATGACTGTCCAAGGGATTTTTATATTGTGAAAATGTCTTCTAATAGCCAATAGTCTGTGAGAACATGCCAGAAACAGAAAAATAACTTCTTCAGCTCTTCTGATATAGCTCTTCTTTATATATTTTGGTCTCACCTCAGAATCCAGTCATTGTTATAAGGATTAAGTTTCTTTGCTATGAAACTCCTTCAGTTCTCTTCTATGCTTCTAAACCAAGTCATTCACGTCCTCTTCGTTCACACAATTTCTTTAATTATAAACTTCGTCTCAAAGGTTTCAAAGTTCCTTAAATATACAGCATTAAGCTGCACTATCTCCCAAGAAGAGACCAAGAATCTAGAAGAAAGTTTTCCCTAAGATTTTGCTATACAATGCAAGTGATTCTTTCGAAACTCTTTGCATATTACATGAAGAAGTCACTTACTTAGTCCTAAACAGATGCTTTGTATACACATTCTTTATTATCTATGGGCTTTGTCAAAGGGCGTAATATTAGGAGACAGGAAATAGATAATGATCCAAGCAAACCCTGGTTCCACAGATTTTGCATTACTGACAGCATCAGAACTAGAAACATGCTTCTCAAGGTACTCACAAAGAGACCTACCTTTTTCACAAAAAGAATTATTCACTCACTAAACTACTAGCTAACTATTTCTTTTGGATTCAAACAAATAATTATTTTCTATTTCATTGGTATACAAGGCATGAATATTATTATAATCCAGTTTATACCTTTGGTCATCGATACACTTTTTAGCTCATCCTTTAATTTCGAAACGAAACAGTCCATAGATTTGACCAATCCATACTCTACACTAAGATAATTTGAACTGACGCCACTTTTTCTTTTAGAATTGATCTCTTTCTACAGAATTAAGGCAGCTAACTGGAAGAATTGTTAGCGCGACGGACAAAATGCTTAGTAGTATTTCGTCTGTCTTTATGTTTTGAGTCCAAATTGCTCGAGGTAGACTTTCCTTTTCATCCATTTCGGGGTCGTCGATAAAATAAGTACCAGTTAAACACTGTAATCGACCAGTCACTCCCCCAAAATTTCAGGCTTTGTGCCCATCCGAGAAAGAATTATTTCTTCAGGAATGTTCTCTTGAAGTCATTTTGATTTCAGCTCAGGTAATATTTCGGTAAAAAAAATATATAATTATAAATAAATAAATAAATAAACAAGACTAACTTAAAACAAAAAAAAACTATTTCTTACCTTTAAAATATTTCACTGCTTCTGACTCAAACGGAGAATCAAATTCAGCAATCAGCGGACGTAGCTGAATAGAAAAATAAGACCTGGGATCTTTGATACCAGAGACCTGCAAACGTCACATTTTGATGTCAGACTCAAATGCGAGAAACACTTCAACAAGAAATTCAAATGGATGAAGTATACAAAACAATGTAAAACAAAGCAGGAAGAAAAACGGAGATACCGGATGAGACCGACGGGAAATATATGGCAGACACCTCACTAACGGCAGAATTCTGCAGATGCAACAATCGTCTCGGAAGAACAGTGCTTCCTCCGACTAACACCGAAGTTCACCGTAGACAGAATGGTAAATATAATACGTTCTCTCTCCGAAACAGGAATCTTTGCAACACGAATTGATAAACGGTCTCAAAGTTGTTGTACAAAAAGAAACGGAACGAAATTCATGGTTGAAAAAACACGGTCGTACGAGATAGCCCAACGGAGCATGCTCAAGTATGCGAGTGTGTGTGTGTGTG
>NC_068988.1:65310832-65314333 GCF_001194135.2 Octopus bimaculoides | reverse complement strand
ACACACACACACACATACATACATACATACACACATACATACATACATACTCGCATACATACATACATACATACATACATACATACATACATACATACATTCATACATACATACATGATGATGGCCGTCCACTCGTGACAGAGGAAGACCATTGCCGACCTTCAGGAACATTGTGCGCTCTAAGACTAACTTATATTTTGCATTTGCGGTTCCGTTGGTGGCTAATGAGCCCTGCTCTTGACAAGCATACACGACTGCAAACATTGCGCGCTCTAAGACTAACTTATATTTTGCATTTGCGGCTCCGTTGGTGGCTAATGAGCCCTACTCTTGACAAGCATACACGACTGCAAACATTGCAGACCAAGCTTTCCCCATTCACTATACGAGCCGTGAGCTTTCGCGCAGCTCGCTTAAGTTCTTCATCCAGAATACGTGCTCTCTCAAAAGTGTCGATACCCTCCTTAACCTGCTTCCTCCATCCGTGGCGATGACAGGCATTGTTCTCCCAGTCAGTGTCCTGCATATCACAGGCCTTTAATGAGGACTTGACACAGTCCTTAAATCCTTAAATACATACATACATACATACATACATACATACATACACGAATAATCGATGTGTAATATAGTACACACTGTCGCTAAACCACGGGTGTTGATGCTTGTAGTGAGAAAGCAAATAGATTTACTTAGTTTCAGTATTTACTAAAATCTCATCAGAGGTTGCTTACTCATTTCTGTCCACAGACGGAATATTAGCTCCTAACTATTTATAACAGAACGAAATCGAACAGAACTACATTATTCTGCTGAGTTTTTATATTAGCACAAGCGTTAGTAATGTAAATAAGTCAATAAATAGCACTCCACGTCGTTAAGCAAAAACGTAAAGTAAACTTACGAGCAAGTATTTTTAGCAAAAAGACACGTCTTAGCTCCGCCGTTTAAAAATAGCTACAAACTACTATTCTCCCCGTGAAGTGGAATGAGTTCATGATTTCTCATGTGGTTAAAATTAATGCTTAAACAATTCGAGTCGACCTCTTTTCTGAACGTCGAGAGAAAAACATGTGATTTAATCACGGTGTGTTTACTTTCACAGAGACGCTACGATGCAGATTTACTGAAGACTTCGGGTCATGGGTATTAACTTACTTATCTCGTCGCTTGAAAATGTTTCTACTAATTGTACAAACATACATACATACATACATACATACATACATAATTGTACATACATACATACATTTACATACACACACACATATGTATATGTGTGTGTGTGTCTATGTATATATGTTCTTCAATTCTTTTATTCTATTACTTGTTTCAGTCATTTGACTGCGGTCATGCTAGAGCACCACATTTAGTCGAACAAATCGACGCCAGGACTTATTCTTTGTAAGCCTAGTACTTATGCTATCGTTCCCTTGTGCCGAACCGCTAAGTTACGGGGATGTAAACACACCAACATCGGTTGTCAAGCGATGGTAGGGGACAAACAAAGACACACAAATACATATACATAAATTTATATATATATATATATATATATATATATATATATATAGGATAAAATCTTTATAAGAATCTATCAAGTAGTTAGCGTGAAAAAACCTCATAAGGGAAAAATTTATAAATATATATATATATATATATATATAAGCTAAGAATCGGAAAAAATAAAGATGTGTACAGATACACACACATATTTATCTATGTGCACACATGCGCGCATATCTGTGTGCTAGTATAAACTCTCTATGCTAGTATAAACTTCAGAGTCATAGCCTATACTGTACATATTAGATGTGTTAATACTGTTGTTTCTAATTCCTACATCACCATTAATATAATTTTCATTGTAGGGGTTTAAGCTAGTGTTGACAGTAATACTATTATTATCCCCTCATGCCGATTTTATATTCTTTCTATTTGATGGTACCCATATTGAGGAGGGTAGAATACGAGATTCTGACTTACAGGAAAAATTTCTGTTATATCTATGGAAAGCAGGGAAATTTTTTCTAAAACTGCCATAAATTTCTTATATACGTTTGTGGATATGGCACAGTTGAAGGGGACATTATATTAGATCAAATCATTATTTTCAAACCTCTTACGTATGTAAGGGCAGAATCTACCCGCTCTTTCAACGCCTCCCAAAATTGCGACTTGATTATTAGGTATGGCTATGTTACGAGTGTTTTTCTTTTCATTAGAGGGTGGCATAATCCGCCCTGTCGCCTCACTACCTTTATTACCTAAACTAGTATTCCTACTGGTTACAGCATCTAATTTTTATTGTTGCTTATCTTTTTATTTAAATTGATGGGTTTGTTGGATGCTTTCATAGTAGGTCTGTTTTCCCGACCAAGTAAGCCTGTATTCCCCCTCTCACTTAAAATCTCATTATTTCTACTATTAATGGGTATTATATTTTCAGGATTAAGACAAGTAATTTCATAATCGTATCCTGCCTTCTTGCTCTGTTAAAATATTTGATAAAAATTATATTAATGAGTCCAACTGATTAAAATTCTATTTATTTGTGCAGCTGATAATAGCCTTGCATTTAAATTACTGTAATGATTGCATTGTTCAGTTAAATGGAGCCGCTTGAAACGGTCGTACTACATCACTTCTTGATATCTTGTGGCTTATTTTGATTTTATTCACCTTACTTAAAGCTGTGCAGATAATACCGGACGTACTTGGTGCTTCAACGTAAATACCTAATTCAACTGAATCACAATTATATATATATATATATATACGACGGGCTTATTTCAGTTTCTGTCTACCAAATCCACTCACAAGGATTTGGTCGGCCCGAGGCAAAAGTAGGAGACACTTGCCCAAGGTTCCACGCAGTGGGGTCAAACCCGGAACCATGCGGAAGCAAACGTCTTACCACACAGCTACTTCTGCACCCATATATATGTGTGTGTGTGTGTGTACATATATATATACATATATATACACATACACACACACACACACACACACACACATATATATATATATATATATATATATATAAAATGAAAACCTACTCGCAATCTTTCTCCCTCTACCACTCTTCCTCCTTACCCCTCGCTGGTCACATGTGTCCGGCTACTACTTCCTTTCTTATCTTGGCCCTCACCAAGCTCGCACGAACTGTTCTCCGTCTCTCTTCCTTCCAGTTCATTGCTTCACAGCGTCCAGTATACACATTTTTTCACGTCTGGCCGTATAGCCTTTCTTGTTTATTTTCACTGCTTCGTTTGCTTGTCTTGTTTCCTGTCTACCACTACATTCCTCCACGGTACAAATCTAATCTGTGGTCCGTGGGAAGAGCCATTCTAACAATGCGCCCTGCCCTACCTCTTCGAAACGCTTAGTTTTAGAATGGTGGCAGCTGATGAAGGAAATGTTATCTATGTGACCTATGTGTTTTCTGTACTCTGTTTATCATTTTGTCCACGTTCTTTTGCAACGTCCTGTACCCAGAAA
>NC_068988.1:65310095-65310822 GCF_001194135.2 Octopus bimaculoides | reverse complement strand
CGCGCACGCACGCACACACACACACACACATACATATACGACAGGCTTCTTTCAGTTTCCGTCAACCGAATCCACTCACAAGGTTTGGTTGGCTCAGAGCTATGATAGAAGACAGCTGCCAAGGTGCCATGTAATGGTCTTGAATCCGGAACCAAGTCGTTGGGAAGCAAGATTCTTACCATACAGATATATGTATGTATGTATGTATGTATGTATGTATGTATGTACGTACGTATGAATGTGTGTGCATGTGTGTATCTATATAAATTGTATGTATATATATGTGTGTGTGTGTATGTATGTATGCATGTATGATTAGATGTATGTGTGTGGCCTGGAATTCAGGGTGTTGCTCTAATGTTTGAAAGATCATCGCTTCGATTTCATTTCCTGAAACGAACTGTACATTGTGTTACAAACAAACCACTTCATTTCACATTGTTCTGTAATAACGTCGACATCCGACCGTTGACACACATTGCACTTGTGCAGCGCAGTGACGATTATATATATATATATATATATATAAGGGAGAATATACAAATAATAACAACAGACGAGGACAGGTGGTGTAAATAACAAAAGGATATATTAGTATGACGCTCGGGAATACGGAAAGTCTTTGACGTTTCGAGCTACGCTCTTCAACAGAAAGAATACGGAGACAAGGAGAAAAACACGGAGAAAAAAAATTGAATAGTGTTCAGTCAACGGTCAATCATAATAA
>NC_068988.1:65304951-65308489 GCF_001194135.2 Octopus bimaculoides | reverse complement strand
CAGTGTAGATTTGCATTTTCCAGGCATAACATGTTTCACTGTCGCATATTGCTCAAATTTTAATTCCATATTATCCTGGTTTTGAAGAAATATATACCCGGAATGGGTAGCGCTCGCTGAATGAAACTAATTGTTCGTCAATTGCCATGCATCAACTTGGAACATATCCATTTTTCAAATTCTGATTCCACATTTCAAATGCTTCTCTTATGGGCTCCAATTTATCATCACTTCTCTTTTTTTTTTTTCTTGCACTAGCATCATCAAAACGCAATACTTGTAAAATCTATTGAAATCTTCCCCGGCTCATAATTTTGTTGAATATTGGACGGCCATCTTCTTGACTCCATAACTGTGTGACATTTTCATGTTTAGATTTACAAACACCTATAAGAATAATCAGTCCAGTAAATTTCTTTAGTTCAGAGTGATCAATTTCCTTCCATTTATCTTCAACCTGACCTTCAACATTTGTCCATGGCGCATAAAGAAAGTAAAACATGTTTCAATGCTATTGCAAGACCTTTTAGCAAAACGGAAAATTTCTCATTTGACAAATAAAAGAGAGTCAAGAAAAAATAAAATTCATGAGAAATCAGCAGAATCAAATAATAAAAACAGTAGAAAAAGCAACTGAAAAAACTGAAATGAATGCATTGGACCAATTGGTAGACAGAAGGTTAATGGCTGTTTCGATTTTTTTAAGTTCCACTAATATTCTTTTGACTCATCAGTCTTAATACAGCTAACTTTCTTGGTAATTTCCTGTTTCTTCCAGACTGTTCTGGCCATACATCATGCTTCAGAGGAAGATGATATCTAGAAGACATTCTTTCGCATTTGTCAATAATGTGTTTGATGTCTTCAGTTTTAGTTTTGTGCAGCTTACATTTTTTTATCTATCAATGCTTTCTGCCTTTCATGCTGAGATATTTGATGGAAAGCTCTCGATCTTGAATTGCAGGGAGGTAACCCTCAAAACAGGACACCATATACTTCTGGGTACTCCATGCCAAGCTTTTGCTATGATGTATTCCATCTATGGTTTATGTCTTTTGTACTAAGTATCCATTCATTACCTTCTCGTTGAACTGGTCCATTCTTTTATTTTATTCTCCTGATAAATAAAATTTACCTGTGCTCCTGGAGGAAAGCTCAGCATCAGCTCTTATTTCATGCCTCCTCTCAAGTTCATTAACTATCCTAATTATGTTGTTGATTTCATAGTCACAAACTTGGGCAAGATAGTTACAGGCCTCTTTTCTAAGTTTCACAATACGTGCTCCGTGCGACATCAATACAGATTTAAAATCACAGCTACCAAACTTGCGTGGAAAGTATACTCTGTCTATATCCCTGTGGATCTTGAAGTTTCCAGTAACACAGAGGAGCTTGCGAGTTCGTACGGCTATCTAGCTGAGTATTTGCAGTTTAAAAGGCCAAACGCAACTGTGAGGACATGCACTGCAAAGATGCTGTGAGCGATATACTTGTTATAAGCTGAGAGTAAAAGAACAACCATATTTTATAACTCTCTTGAAGTACACATTTCTTAACTTCTCCTTATTGATGGGTCCCTCGTACATTATCATCCTGTCCAAGATCCTTGAAGCTTCCCCTAGAGAGTAATGGCTGTAGTTTTTTAAGTCGTTCATGTTTAGTGTGCTTGATGAAGACATAAGCTTCCCATGTTTTACCACCTAGAATATACATTTGCACTCACCAAATTTTATTCCAATATCTTTGAAAATTTGGCTTATGAGATCTAGTTAATATTGTTAATATTGTTAATACTTGGCCCTTACAACGTGAGGTCATCAATAAAGAAAAGGATAGATTTTGCTAGATCCGTTTCTATAGCTATGTTTCGGGATCAGGTATGATAGGGGGTTGAGAGAACATAGAACAGTACTGATAAGCCATCGCGTTCAAAGATGCCTGTTTAATAGTGTATAGTATCAGATAGTGCATAGCGTCAGATGTGATATTTTTATTGTCGCCTCAAAAATGTAGGGAGGTGCACTAGTTTTGGGTTAGGTGGTGGTGTTAGCTTCTATATTTGGTGGTACTTTGGCTAATTGATAATCTACCTATGTGGCTCTTTGGCAGTCCAGCCATACCTTAGCCAAGTTTCTGTAGTTCTGTACTGCTATATCCTGTGGCATTCTTTTAATTAGTAGGTGCTCAGTACATCGTTACACTTCGTTTTTGCTCCTCGGCTTGTTCAGTAGTTACAATATTGTTGGTACAATGATCCTGTAGAAACCGGGCCAAGAATCCGATATCTATTTTGTACATGATGTTTTGGCAGACTATTGGACAGTAATTTTTAACTTCGGTAGTTTGCCTATTTTGGAAGATGAAAAGGGTGATGGCTGTTGACAGCCATGTAGGTTCGTTTAACGTACCCTTGATAATCTTACTATAAAGTTATTAAATTTCGCCAATAAAAGTTGAGGCTTTTGAACCAATATCTTTTAATAAGTTCTGAGCCTGAGGATTTCCTGTGTGGTATATTTTTTACAGGACTGCTTCTAGAACTGCGCCGGTGATTTCGTTGTTAAGTTTTTTTGTTCAACATACTCGCGGTATCCCTGTTCTAGTTCATCAGTTCATTCAGCTTTTTCTTTGAATTTATCATTCCTGTATGTATGTACGTATTATGTATGTATGTATGTATGTATGTATGTATGTATGTATGTATGTATGTACGTTTCCAGTAGGTCATGTGCACTGTGTCTCTTTAGTTTGTTACCAACAACTTCTAATGAAGTGATTTTCGAGTCTTGCACTACAAGCATGATCACAAATAAACAGATACACACAAAAACAAAAATAACAACGGATAATATTGACGACTGGTCGTTAGATTTACTAGGAATAACAAACAAGTCTCTCTATCCTCTTTCAACAGAAAAGAATTCAATGAAATCCGAGATACACTTTAAAAAACAGAATTGCCATAAAAGGAATTTTCTTATCGTTTTCGCTCACACAGGGACTGTAAGTATATGTACTCTCAGGCATGTTCTTTATCTCAGCGTGTACTTGTTTCTGCTTTTAGCTAATAGCCCCTCTATGTAACTTTTAGCCTCTGTCTTTGTTTCAACTTTTCTCTGTTACAGTATATCTTTATCTAAACCACTAATTGCCATTGAACATTTTTAAAGCTAGCGATCGCCCTACACTCGTGAATCTGTTTCTGACTATCTTCCTGGCTTTTAGATGAATGTTTCTCCCCTCTACTGCTCTCTCTCCCTCTCTCTCTTTCTCTCTCTCTCTTGATTTCTTCTTCTTCATCATCTTCTCTATTCCCACTCAACCCTACACTTCCTTCATCTACATATATGCATATCATTTAGCAATTCCTTTGTTATAAAGACAAGTATGCACTGTAAATTTTAGCCAATAACTCCTGTTTATTTTGTCCTTTACATCCTGGTTCATTTTTACTTTCCATAACGTAGAAAATAAAATTAGTACACACACACACACACACACACACACACACACACACACACACACACACACACACACA
>NC_068988.1:65300087-65304043 GCF_001194135.2 Octopus bimaculoides | reverse complement strand
TATATATATATATATATATATATATTCATATATGCATACATATATGCATACATGTGTATATATTCGTGTGTGTGTGTGTGTGTGCGTGTATTCATATATGCACACGTACATACACACACACACACACACATATGTATGTACGTATGTATGTATGTATGTATGTATGTATGTATGCATGTATGTATATGCATACATATATTTATATATGAATAGAAGCTGCCCACTAACTATGTGGCAAGGCTCTTGTGTTTCAGTTGAGACAGTAGTTGGGGCTTTGTGGTCGTCTCAATTGGTTGTGTGTGTGTGTGTGTGTGTGTGTATACATACATACATACATACATACATACATACATACATACATATGCACATTTGGGCTCATGAATATTTTGTACATGTGGGTTGGACCACTTTAGTATACAAGTGTCTGTACTTTGTACTTCCTACACTTTACTAGACAAGTCTTTGATGCTTTACTCTTAGGTATCTTTGTGCTTATGTATTCCATATGTATATGTAGGCGTGTGCATATATCTCGCCCAGGAATTTCACATGAAGGAGTGCTTGCATATGTATGCATGAATGTATGTATGCCATTGTTCAGTTTTATTTCAAGATTTCTTGCCAATAGAGAAAGAGTTGGTTTCTAATCTAGATCCAAGGCTCCTTCACTGAAATTTCAACAACATCAACAAGATATTCTTGCATGTATGTCTCTTCTATTTTTTAATTATTATAAATCTTCCACTGAGGAGAGAGCCGGTTTCCAACAAAGATACAAGGCTCCATTTTGGGAATAGTTAACAGAGACAAATTCACATTTGGAACTTGAGAAAAGTTTTGCATATTTTTATTGTTCCACTCACAGATTGCACTTGTAATGTACGAATCAGCCAGTCGATTTCTCTTTCTGAAAATCCCAGTTTATCCAGATTCTCCTTTAAGCATTTACTAACAAAATCTAAAGATCCAATTATTATTGGTATGAATATGAATTCATAGTCTGGATATACAAGGTGGAGGTTTCAAAGTAGTTGCCCGTATGTATGTATGTATGTATGTATGTATGTATGTATGCTTGTAATCATGCATGAATGCTTGTATGTTTGTATGTATGTATGCAGGCTTTATGTATGTATGTCTGCATGTATGTCTGCATGTATGTAT
The DNA here is from genome assembly GCF_001194135.2 of Octopus bimaculoides. NCBI lineage: Eukaryota > Metazoa > Mollusca > Cephalopoda > Octopoda > Octopodidae > Octopus > Octopus bimaculoides. The sequence continues at coordinate 65,302,879 of NC_068988.1, read as the reverse complement.
GTATGTATGTATGTATGTCATTATTCAGTTTTATTTCAAGATTTCTTGCCAATACTGAAATAACCGGTTTCTAACCTAGATCCAAGGCTCCTTCATTGAAATTTCAACAACATTAACAGGATATTCTTGTATGTATGTATGTATGTATGTATGTATGTATGTATGCATGCATGTATGTATGCATGCATGTATGTATGCATGCATGTAAGTATGGCTTGCCGTTTTTTGTTGTTTTTTTCTGATTGCCTCCACTATGAATTCAATTACCGCCGTGGTCAGCTTTGCCTTTCATATTTCCAGGGTCGAGAAATAAAATACTGATGAAGTGGTGCAGTACTGGAGAGAATGATTCTTTTCTCTCTCTCTCTCTCTCTCTCTCTCTCTCTCTCTCTCTCTCTCTCTCTCTCTCTCTCTCTCTCTCTCTCAGATTCTGTAATGTGAAACTTCAAAAGAAGCGTGCCTGTTTCACGAATGAAGATTTCTGCAAGGGTTAAACATCCTCATTTCTAAGAAAACCAGGAATCTTCTAACGGAACTGTAAGCACTGGTCAATGAACTATACATTGCATCGATCCATCTATGTTTGCAAATACAGATATTTAATGCAGATATTAAATTATTTAACTGTAATTAATTAAAATTCCAGGAGTGCTTGTCACATCCCCCATTTGTGAGTACAGAGTAGAATAAATAATTTAGAAAATATATTTTTTGTTATAAAAAAGACTATAAAAATTAATCATTTAATATTTTCTAGCTTACTACATCAAATAGGCGGCGGAATTCTAGTTTAAGTACCCCATATAGCCCCTCGTAACTTTTTTTAGTTTGGGGAATTTTCAGAAATTTTTTTCAAATTTATGTTTTACACACGGAAATTCATATGATTATGCAAAAAAAAATGGTGTGATTTAAGGGTGATTCAACTGTTATTTTTGGCATATTTCACGACCATCTCATACCTTCCGCGTTTCTTTGTCACTCTGACATGTATTGATGTTTTTCAATATTTTTCTCCCCACAAACACATTTAATGGAATGATAATGCACCTAAGTGTGGTCCATTGATGGAATTTAAGCCAAAACTTCGGACTGTCCGTATTTCATACTCTGATTTCAAAAAAAAAATTCGAAAAAGAGTGGAACATTTAGGAATCATGGGGTGGGGGTTAATTATTTTTTTTTATGATGGTTTATATGGGCTGCTTGAACCAGAATTCCACCAAATTACGCTACCACTTTACAATTAAATTTACATCCAACTGGCCTCCCTAAATATTTTGCCGAGTCATCATTTTAATTTACAACGTTCATTCATAAAAGTCTTATTTACATCAAAAGAAACGGTTTTGCTCGCGCGCGCGTATGTCTGCGTGTGTGTGATTGTATATACATGAGTCTGTGGAGTGCTCAGCCACTTGCACGTTAGTTTCACGAGCAGGCTGTTCCGTTGATCGAATCAACTGGAACCCTCGACGTCGTAAGCGACGGAGTACCAACACACACAAATAAATACATATATATATAAAAAAAAGAGAACAGGTACTGGGGTTGATTTGTTCAACGAAACCCTTCAAGGCAGTGCTCTGCATGGCCGCACCCCACTGACTGAAACAAGCAAAATATGTAGAAAGTGCTAGAACATCGTTTTGCATCAGCAGATTCTACAGATATAGGTTAATCAAAACCGCACAAGAAGTGAAACAGAAGTTAGACATTTTATCTTGCTTCTGTCATTAGTCTGCGGGCATGGTGGGGACCGCCCTGGGGAATTTTAGTCGAATGTATCGACCTCAGTACTTATCTTTTGTTTAAAGCCTGGTATTTATTCTATCGGTCACTTTGCTGCACCGCTAAGCTACGGGGATGTAAACACATCAATACAGGTTGTCAATCGGTGGTGGGGGGCATCAAACACAAAGACACACACACACACACACACACACACACACACACACACACACACACGCGTACACACACACACACACATACATGTATATATACCACGAGCTTCTTTCAGTTTCCGTCTACCAAATCCACTCACAAAACTCTGGTCGGTTCGAGCCTATAGTAGAAGACACTCGCCCAAGGTGCCACGCAGTGAGCCTGAACCCGCAACCATATGGCTGAGAAGCAAGCTTTCTTCTTTACAGTCACACCTTTTTACAATACTTTAAGTATCTAAAGCTGTTTGAGCTCTATGTATTCACAGCAGCAAGGCAAGTCAGCATCTACTAAAAAATATAAGCATGTCCTGGAGCAATGACATTAAAGTTACCAATAAAACTATCAATGTCAAATTGACATATTACTTAGTCTGAATGTTCCTAAGTAGTATCACAAAAGTTCGCAAATGAAACCAGAGAAGAATAAAACTGTAACATGAATTAACCTAAAAGTGGGAAAACAAACAAAAATAAAATGCAAATTTCCTTTCGGTTGCAAACTTTAGTCATACATCCTATTTCGTTGTTGTTGGCACTCCGTCGCTTACGACGTCGAGAGTTCCAGTTGATCCGATCAACGGAACAGCCTGCTCGTGAAATTAACATGCAAGTGGCTGAGCACTCCACAGACACGTGTACCCTTAACGTAGTTCTCGAGGATATTCAGCGTGACAAGGCCGATCCTGTGAATTACAGGCACAATAGAAACAGGAATTAAGAGTGAGAGAAAGTTGTGGTGAAAGAGTACAGCAGGGTTCGCTACCATCCCCTGCCAGAGCCTCGTGGAGCTTTAGGTGTTTTCGCTCAATAAACACTCACAACGCCCGGTCTGGGAATCGAAACCGC
>NC_068988.1:65298772-65299328 GCF_001194135.2 Octopus bimaculoides | reverse complement strand
ATATATATATATATATATATATATACAGAGAGAGAGAGAGAGTATGTAAATATGTATATATATATATACATATATATAGTCAATCCAAACAAGAACAAGCAAGAAAAAACAACAATGCGAGGACGTGGAACAAGTACTGTGTTATTGGACGCTGAGGAAAGGAAAGAAAAGAAAGAGGACATCACGTTTCGAGCGGAGCTCTTCATCAGAAATATAGAAAAAGACCAAAGAAGGGAAGACGGAGATACACACGCGGTCGCATATATCGTCGATAAATCATAAATCCGGGGGGAAAAAATGCACACTGTGTTATAGAGCAGAATATGAAGATAGATAATAGCCGGTTTAAGGCCTGAAGAAAGACTGTAAAGCTAAGCGCCTTTGTGGACGTGAAAGACAAGGTAACTCCATAGACCGGCCATATCTATCATAGAGAGAGAGAGAAAGGTGGGAGGGAAAGCAAGAGAGAGAGAGAGAGAGAGAGAGAAGGGGAGAGAAAGCAAAAGAGAGAGAGTGAGAAAGAAAATACATATGCATGCATATATATATATATATA
>NC_068988.1:65293485-65296242 GCF_001194135.2 Octopus bimaculoides | reverse complement strand
ATATATATATATATATATATATATATTGTGGGGGGAGTGAGTGAGTGTGTGCGTGCGTGTATGTGTGTGGATAGATAGATAGATAGATAGATAGATAGATAGATAGATAGATAGATAGATAGATAGATAGATAGACAGATAGATAGATAGATAGATAATGTAAACACACACATACAGACACACTGACTGCAGCGAGTCAGAAGAGAAATTGAGGTTATTTAGTCTGCTAGGTATAGCAGCCAAAACGCGCTGAAATAACACCAACAGAAGGCGAAGTAGGATAGTATTATTTTCTAAGATAGAGATTGTCTTCAACAACAAACTACCGTATTTTAACGTGTATAAGGAACCCCTTATTTTGGACGGGGGCTTAACATTTGGAAAAGGGGTTTATAAGGGATTATAATACTATCCATGTATTCATTTTCATTTTTCATTTTATCCAGTTTCAGCTCATGAGCTGTGGCCATGCTGGGGCACCGCCATTTGGTGTTGCTACACAATTTTACTTCACGAATTTTACTTCAAGAATTGACATTTGGTGCATGAGAGAGTTTGATGCAGCTGCTCTCATCTGCACCTCCTGCCGTGAAGTTGGTTCATCTGGGACACCTGACAGAAAGAGGTCCAGCCTCATCTTGAGGACACCTACATCCACCGCATGCAGGTCTCTCAGGTCCTTCGGGAGGATATTGAAGAGCTGTGGACCTCTGAAGCCCAGGCTATTGCAGTATCTTGTCCTAAATCTTGATGGCAAATTTGGAGTCCTTGGCACTATGCAATGGCGTCCAGTTCTTTTATTTGTGTAACTTTTGATGCCAAAGTTTGGGACAATTCCTTCGAGGATCTTCCAGATGTATATTATGGCATACCTTTCTCGTCTACGCTCTAAAGAATAGAGTCTCATTTTTTTACCTTAATTTTTGACAAAAGAGGGTTCCTTATACAAGTTAAAATGCGGTAAATAGTTATAACTAAAGCGTCTTTGGTTATGGATCTGTTTTGTTACAACTGACTTCGGACTTAACCACAACCACATATATGAATAGAGATACATATACGGTGTTCGGGATAAATTTGACGATTTTTGTCCGTTTTTTGTACTGAAACAGCTTGAGGCATTGGTAAACAGTCAACGATGTTCGAGAGCATAAAGATTAAAATTGTAGTGAGCTGACATGGAGGATTGGAAGCCATCTGAATATCTGGAAAAGTGTTACAAGTATCTTGATTCGTGCTGGGTTTTAAAATGCTGGCATCGTGACTGTTGCTCAATGCTCTGTGAACACTGTGAAGGCTGTTAAGATATGATAAGGGCAGCTGCAACGGAGACTACGAAGCCGTATGCAGCAGGTCTTAGGGTGTGTTTCCTATGAGAGAGACATCATGCTGCCCCACATTTTTGAACAAGGCCTTAGGCTCAATTCGGACGGCTATGAGAATCTGTTGTAGACTGTGCTCAACGCCTAGCTACAGGGGGTTTCTGCTGGGAAGCCGTATGTGTGGCAGCAGAATTCGGTCCCTTGAAAGAGTAGGAGGTGTTTGTCGGAGAACTTTTATGACTTCACCGGCCCCGATTTCTAGCTTCGTAATTCCCCGAATTGTAATCACGTGGATTGTAATCACGTGTGTGGGGAACGGTTGAGAAAGACACCAACCGATCTGCCTGAAATTCCAGGACCGTGCTGGTGGCCAAGATCAAGGAGGTGTTCGAAGATCTCACCAAGAACACAGTGAGGAACGTATGCGCCAGGTCCAGTGGACGTCTTGAGACCGTGATGATAGCTGAGGGCGGCTACTCTGAATAAATTGTTATCTCCTAGCCATAGCCTAGTTGATATTTTTAGCATTTTAAAAATACTCTTTGGGTGTGATATTGTATTTTCTTTTCCTTTTATAGAAACTGTCAATTTTAGCCCGAACACGCGCACACACACACACACACACACGCACATAAAGTGCAGTACCAGTCAAGTATTTGGGCCGAAGTAATCGACTGAGGGTATACTGTCTGCGATTAAATACTCTGAAGGCATGCTGTATAATTTCAATCGGTTTTCTAAGCTGCCAGAAAATAAATAAAGAGTGATGCATAAGAATTCAATTAGCTGCATTTCTAGTAATTCTAAGGCCAAAACATTCAAAACTGAGAGATAAGTTTTCCGTAAGTTTATTTAATTTGTGACGGAAGAACAATTTCTGCGATAGGTTAAAATTAATACGTCTTCTCTACAAAATTAAATTTGTTAAGATTCTGTCGAAAATAAAATAAACTAATTCAATTACAAACATCAGCTCCATAGACACAAGTCCTAAGAACATTGAAAATTTCTGTACCGTTTAGGAAGAAGTTTACTTCTCAACCACATTGTTACAGGTTCAGTCCCACTGCGTAGCGTATAGAGCAAGTGCCTCCTACTATAACATAGGGCCGACCAAAGTCTTGTGAGTGGCTTTGGTAGACGGAAACTGAAAGAAACCCATCGTGTGTGTGTGTGTGTGTCTGTCTGTCTTCTGTGGGTCCCTCGCCACTGCTTGACAACCGGTGCTGGTCTATTTCCCCCGTAACTTAACGGTTCGACACAAACAACCGATAGAATAAGTACCGGGAATAAAACATAAGAACTGGGGTCACTTTGTTTGACTAAAACTTTTCAAGGCGGTGCCCCAGAATGGCCGCAGTCTAACAACTGAAGCAAGTAAAAGACAAAGATTCTGTTTAACACAGGACAAATCATCAAAGAAAAGAAGAAACTT
>NC_068988.1:65290634-65293245 GCF_001194135.2 Octopus bimaculoides | reverse complement strand
TGATCCGATCAACGGAACAGCCTGCTCGTGAAATTAACGTGCAAGTGGCTGAGCACTCCACAGACACGTGTACCCTTAATGTAGTTCTCGGGGAGATTCAGCGTGACACAGTGTGACAAGGCCGACCCTTTGAATTACAGGTACAACAGAAACAGGAAGTAAGAGTGAGAGAAAGTTGTGGTGAAAGAGTACAGCAGGGTTCGCCACCATTCCCTGCCGGAGCCTCGTGGAGCTTTAGGTGTTTTCGCTCAATAAACACTCACAACGCCCGGTCTGGGAATCGAAACCGCGATCCTATGACCGCGAGTCCGCTGCCCTAACCACTGGGCCATTGCGCCTCTTAAGGCAAGTTAGAAGGATACATAATACTATTATTAAACAAATCTAGCATCTGCTAGGTTGGAAGGAAAGCCCCATTGCATTACAAAATGGGAAAGAAGCAAATACTTTTTTGATTTTAAGCGATGTATATAATCAAGATAATATTTCTCCTAATTATTGATAACATAATCCAGTCTGCTTGGCAAATTGTTGATTCTTCAGGCTTCGGACCAAAGAAATACTCATTATCATTTTTTAATTCGTCACAATTAATAAACTGTTCTCCCTCGGAATAATGCCGCAATATTCTAAAAAGTTGAAAAAGTTGAAAATCAGATGGAACACGGTCGGAAGAAGGATGAGATAAAATTCCCATATTTAGTGCCATAATCTTTTCTTGATTATCTTGGGCAATATGTGATCTTTTACGATTGACCAATGATAAACAAATTTTTGTGCCATACTTCTCATTGACATACTTCACATTGATTGTTTTGTTTTGGTTTAACAATTCATGATAGATGATGCCTTTAATACCCCAACAAAAACAGAGCATAGCATTTTCGAGCGAAATACTGGTTTGGGAGAGGATATTCCTTTTTCATTGAGTGCTAACCATTGTTGTAGTAAAGATTGTTTGCCATAACATGGCAGCCCTGGTCCTAAATGAGGACTGCCATGTTATGTTGGCAAACAATCTTTACTACAAAGTACTGTTGCTGAATATCTCACGCTGTGAGATTTTAAAATAGTAATTTTCTAACCATTGTTGTTTTGTTGTACATGATTATAGAAAAGCCACTTATCATCATTTGTGACGATTCTACCCAGAAAATGTTCGGTAGCAAGCCTGCCCTTCAATGGTGAGCAGAGAGCAACTCTTTGATCAAGCTGAGAAGCATACAGATACAGAGAGACCCATTGATCAAGTTTAGATATTTTCCGTAGTTCATAAGAGGGTTTTATGATTGAAGTATGACTTGAATTGAAATGTTTTGCTTATTCTTATACAGTTCACTGTGGATGATTTTCTTCAGCTATGGCTTTCAGAAACTCTGTTGACAGAACTTGGTCGTTCAGGTTAAAATGTGTTTGCGAGAGAAAAATTTCTCGAACGAAATTTGCCAAACTACCGTTGACATACCCTGATACACACGGCTTCATTTTCATAGACAGGACGAATATTTCTTGCCGCTTCCTTTGTTGAAGTGTCTCTTTTGGATTCATATTATATGCAGTGTCTGATATAAGTCTGATCTTAGCTTATTTTTAAGGAATAAAATCAACATGAATTTAACCATTTTGGTCTAAAGTAATCTGCAATGAAAGAAAAATTAAACATGTTAAAGTTGATGCTTATTTTGCCGTTAAGTATTGAAAAACGTACCCACAAAATGGTCATGCCAAAATTGCGACAATTCTTTCCTAGTTCACTCTTCATATGCTTAATATATTTCTATTAAGGGTCGGCTAAGAAAATATACTCACGATCTTTTAAAGTAACGTGAGAAAGCGAGCAGGTAAGTATACTATCCAACGATCGATCTTAAAGACATAGGTGGAGTGCTTCGTTTCTTTATTAATGACACTGTTTGTACTAGGAATAGCTTTCTTACCAGTTTTTAAATATTGCTAGAAAAGGTCTATAAGCATTTCCCAACTTCATAAATGTTCTTAGTTTTATCAGGTTAATATGCAAATAGATAAAGCTACAGAAATCCTTCAGATCTTTGCAAAATGTTAGAAACACTTTTTTTTTAATTTACTTTCTTTATCATGCTGAGACAGTCAAGTGTTTTGATCTGTGATGGACATATTCTAGTTTTGAACCCAAATTTAGCACCTGAAAATTTTTCATGGAATCCGTCTTCGAAGAACTAGGTCTTCTAACAAGCATTTGATAAACTGTTTTATTCGATTCATTTTTCAAATAGATCTGTCTTGACAGACCTGGTATATATTTTTCTTAATATGTTGCTCTACACTGGTCTATTGCCTTCTGTGTAGCTACTGGTATTCAATTAAGGCCCTTGGAATATGTGTGCGTATAAAAAATAAGAGACTGCACCTTATGAATAGATGTTTGTGACTCAAGGGCTTAGAGTTTCGTGCTAAAGCACTAAAGAAAGTCAACATGATTTAAACATTTGTACATATGTGTTTATTTAACTGTTTGTATGAATATATATAAATACATACATATGTGTATCTGTGTATATATGCATGCAGACATACATACATACATACATACATACATACATACATACATACATACATATATATATATATA
>NC_068988.1:65281936-65290523 GCF_001194135.2 Octopus bimaculoides | reverse complement strand
TGTAGTATATTGCCACTTAAGTGTGGCTGACCCCTAGGGGTGGATGTTACTGTTGCCTTTAGCCCCAGGAGGACATCTCCTCCAGCTGGCTTATCGACACACGACTGTGTCCTGTTTGCCAAGGGAAGTTATCCCTCTCACCTCGATCTGCAGCACGAACGTATCCGGATTTCAGGGTTATTTCCCTTCGTCGGCGCCCGATAGCTGCTGACCTTGGTGAGAGGGACAAAAACCTGGCAATCTTATATCTTCTTTTCCAGTGAAATTCTTCACTGATATCGAAAAGGTGAAAACAAGCAATGTTAATTCTCTAAATGAAGTATTAACAGTAACTGCACGATAAAGTGTAGTATATTGCCGGGCCAACAGCTGGGACAAAGGCACATGCAGGAGTGGTGGTGTGAAACACCCCAGACTGAGGAAATCAAAAAGAGTACGCGGTGCTCCAGCATGACCACAGCTGCATGGCTGAAATGAGTAAAAGAATAAAAGAATATATATAATATACACATGTATATTAAGCAGATTTACTGAGTAGATGGAGGACTGACCGGAAGAATTTGGGGTGTAGTCATCCTGGTATATGAGGTATCTTCTAATTTGATATGATAAACTTGTATAGATGAGTACATTTGATGAAAATCTCAATTCTGGAATTTAAATAACTATTGTGTGTTCTTAGCAGGAAAGCTGCTGAAAATCATCTGGCAAAACAAGATCCCTGACACGGAGGTCTCCGATCTGGTCTGATAAGCATTTACACACTGCTGAGAAGAGCGCAAGTCAGGCGGACACACCACTTTGTTCGCATACCTGACACACAACTTCCCAACAGACTGTTTTATAGTAAACAGGCAGGCGGCCAGAGCACACAAGGTGGATCGAAAAGGCGCTTCAAGGACGCACTCAAAGTCTTGCTGAAGAATTTTGAGATCAACCCCCAACACCTGGGAAACGCAGGCAATAGACCACCCTGCCTGGTGAAGATGCACTGGTAGAAGCGCTACCTCCTACGAATAGAACAGAATTGCAGGGGCACGAAAAAACGCGAATTGCACAAGTCCAGAGCCATCTCCCTGCCTTCAATCGCAACAGACCACCAGTGCCTCACCTGCGGTAGAAACTTCCGGACTCGCATCGGTCTGATTAGCCACAGCTGGACACACTGTATCCCATCTTCTCTTTTCCATATGATACCCTTGATCATTGTCGACAACGACGGACGAACTAATAATAATGTGTGTGTGTGTGTGTGTGTGTGTGTGTCTGTGTGTGTCTGTGTGTGTCTGTGTGTGTGTCTGTGTGTGTGTGTGTGTGTCTCTGTCTGTCTCTGTGTGTGTGTGTGTCTCTGTCTGTCTGTGTGTGTGTGTGTGTGTGTGTGTGTGTGTGTGTGTGTGTGTGTGTGTGTGTGTGTGTGTGTGTGTGTGTGTGTGTGTGTGTTTATGTGTGTGCGTGTCTGTGTGTGTGTGTCTTTGTGTTTGTCCTCCACCGCCGCTTGGCAACTGGTGTTGGTTTGTTTACGACCCCTTATCGGATCAGCAAAAGAGGCCGATAGAATATACTAAGAAAAAATAAGTACTGGAGTCGACTTGCTTGACTGAAATTCTTCAAAGCGGTTCCATAGCAACGTCGCAGCTTAATGTCTAAAACAACTAAGAGATTAAAGGGCCAACATCTATCTAAGTTATCTACTGTTAGCCATTTCGAGAATAGACCTGAAGAATGCCGGCTCACACCAAGCGAATCCAAGTATTTTTACTGCTTAGAGATCCTTCTCTGTGGTTTCTGCGGCGATTAGCAGATGAGGAATAAATTAGACACTGATCTCCTGCAGGTAGCCATTCCAATTTGTCAATCTCCAATGACCAGATAACTCTAATTTCTAAAATGGGAGCACGATTGCTGCAAATTCAAAGAAAGGAGTAAATCGGTTAAATGGACCTCAATAATTGATGGGTACTTCATCAACCTTTGAAGAAAGAAAGCCAAAAATGAAATCAGCAGGATTTTAACTTAGAAGAAGAGTAACCGTAGCTTATTACTAAAAGGTAATTTAACAAACAATCTACGGAATCTATTAACTCCACTACTGAACATTTGGTTAAAACTAATACTTAAAAATCTTGCGATACATTGTAGAGAGGGCTGGGACTAAAGCTGTCTTCGGTGGGGCCTTGATCAATTTAGATCAGTCGAAAGCTTTCGATAGGGTAGAACATCGCCACTGGTTTCGGACCCGTTTTCAGAGGTTGGATTACTACAATGCACAGCGGCACCTTGCTCGGTGGTCAAAGTAAATGGCCACCTATCGGAACCGTTTAGTATCGCACGTTCGGTTCGTTAGGGCTGCCCGTTGTCACCTCTTCTGTGTGTGCTGGCTCTTGAGCCACTGCTGCGGAATTTAAAACAGTTAAGAGGCTTCCCTTTCGAAATTGGACTCGAGAGGGCAGTGTCTTTATACACGGACGAATTCACCGTCATGGTGTCGAACGCCTCCGAAGTGGAGACGGTCAGATCCATTGTAAAGGAATATGAGTCGGTTGCAGGGGCTAAAATCAAGTCGGCATAAGTCGGTGGGATTGCAACTGGGAACCTGGAGAGGCTGATCGATACCGTTGGACGGTGTCGTCGGACGCTGGACTGACGGACCACTGAAACTGCTCGGGATCTGGTTTGGTCCCGACTTCCAGATGGGTAAGAATTGGGAAGAGGTGACCAACAGGGTGACCTTACCCAGAAAAGGGCAAAGAGGAAGTTGTCCCTGAAAGGTTAGGCAGAGGTGGCGAATGCTTACATCGCCTCTGTCATTATCTATCGTCTAACCGTTGTGCCTTGCTTCAATTACTGCTTGATTAGATTGGAGTGTACCCTGTTTATTTTCTTATGGAAAGGACGCGTTCCAATGGACAGGCGATCGGTCTGCTGCCAACTTCCTTTGCGTGGCGGCTTAGACATGCCATGGATTTTGATGCGCAGACACACACTCAGGTTGCGCAACCTGCAGCGATTTCTGGAAGATGAACGTGTGTGGGCTCCGTTTATGAGACACGCCTTTCTGTAACTCGTTTCCTTGACGGTGCTGCAGTCATGGGTAAAGGATAGGCTGAGAGTGGGCGCCTTGGCACTTAAAATATCGTCAGGTGCTCACTATCCTCTACAAGTTGGGCAACAAGATCGGTGGATGTTCCACTTCAGATATTTACAGAAGATTAGTAGCGGGGAAGTGAGATGACGTCTTCGAGGAGACCCAAGGCGTCGACGAAGACGAACTGGCAAGTCTTTTCCGGAAGACTTGCCAGTCGAGGATTGTTATGGATAATTTTCAGATGTCTTTCGCCTGCTACGCGGGTTGGAGGCACTACCGATTCGAGATAAACTCTACAGGCACAGATGTACTGTCAGATGGGCTTGTTCGAGGTGCTCGCAGAGCCACGAAACCGTTCTGCATGCACTCGTTCAGTGTCCGGGCATTGCTGACTTGCGGAGTTATGTCGAACAGCTGCTGTCGCGTGTAGGACAGTTCCGTCAGTTGTCCGAGTCCATAATGATGATTGCCCCGCCACCCTCCTTTAATAGGACTGGCAAGGCAGTTTTCCTTTGTCTGGTGGCTGCAGCGAAAGAAGTTATCTGGTGGACGAGGCTGAAAGAAATGAGGACAGAAGCTTTCCTCTTTGGTAAAGCCTTCATCGACTTTTTCAAGTTCCATTTGAAAAGGAAAGTGAGGGTGAAGAGGGAGGTGCTGTCCTCGAATGAATTTATCAAAAGGTGGGTGAAAGTTGCAAAAATGGCAAGAGTGGATGGTACCACTCTCAGTGTAGACCTGTGAGTCGGAAGAAAGAAGTTGGAGTGGGCTCTCGTCCTAGGTACTCAGGGTGATCTTGAATGGTGGGGTTCCTTGAATATCCCTAGAGGTCCTCCTGAATCAGGGGGATCTCATTTCGATCCTTCTTTTTCCTCTTTTTCTAGTGTCATATACTATGTATACTTCCCTTCTTGTAATGTATACTGTGTATACTTTTTATTGTATCATTTCATTATATGTAAACCCCACACTTTATATCTGTCTCTGTATTGTCCCCGCATCCTTCGCCCTGGTGGCAAATAAAAGAAATCATTATCATTATTATTCATTGTCTTTGCACAGCTTCTAACGCTGGAGATGTATTACGGTGTCAGCTGTTCACTACCAGTGAACTAAGGTAACACCTCTTATTTTTCGAGCACCTTCCGGGGTATACGAGCGGTTCCAAACAGTACTGTTTTCTGCAAGTGCTCCACCCTTATTGCAGCCCCTATTGGTTCCATGTACTTCTCAAGATTTTTACTCACTGTTCCCAGGGCTCCGACAATTATTGGTACTACTATCACCTTTTCCATCGACCACAACTGCGTAACTTCCCAAGCTATCCTGTCATATCTATCGACTTTTCTTTCTTCCTTATCACACACTTTGTTGTCAACTGGGAATACTATATCAATGATCCAGCATCGTTTGCTTTCTTTCTCAATTAACGCTATGTCTGGCTTCCTATTCTCTATCTCATGGTCGCACCGAATCATAAAATCCTATAGGATATTTGCATTATAATTTTCGATGATGCCTTCGGGTTTATGTTCGTACCACTTTTTTGCTCTGTCAAGTCCATACTTGTTGCAAAGTGTCCAATGAACAATCCTTGCTATATTGTCATGACATCTTTTATATTCTTTTTGTGAAAGTGGTGTGCATTGACTGGTAATATGTCATATGGTTTCACCATTTTGTCCACAGATTCTGCACTTATCACTTTCTGATGTGTTGTCTATTCTGTATTTGATGTAATTTGTTCTTAGTGCTTGCTCTTGGGCAACACAAATTAGAGCCTCCGTTTTCAGTTTTAAATCACTTTTAGTCATCTATAGCCATCTTTTCTCTGTCTGTCTTATCTTCAAAATCCCAATGAAATTGACCATGCATTCTTTTCTTCATCTACCTATTTTCAGTTTCATTCATTCTCAAGTGCTTGTACAGTGCTTTATCTTTGCAATCTTCCATCCTACACAAGCCTGACCTTCTTACTTCCAATAATAGTGGTTCTGTGACATTTTTTACATACCATGCTATGTTGTTATTTTCTACTCTAATGCTGTGTTCGCATCCAATCTGTCCTCTTCCTCCTCTTTTTCTTGGTACTTTCTGTGTCACTTTTTGAGTGGAGGGTCCCATATCTAGTCAGCAACTTTCTTATCTTTCTGCCTAAGCTGTTTAGTTCGTCTACTGTCCATGCGATTACCTCTTCTCCATATCTAAAGAGTGAAACCGCCCAGGTGTTGATAGCATCAATCTTATTCCGTCCGTTTAATTTCGACCTAAGGATCAGTCTCGGTCTGCGCAAGTACTTCACCTTAAATTTTTCTGTCACTTTTTTCTCCATGGATTTATCCATTTCCAATATCCCCAAGTACTTATAGCCCGTCTCTTCTATCTGCTTCATAACCTTCCCCGACGGTATCGCTAGCCCATCCATACATTTGATTTTGCCTCTCTTCAAGACTAATACACCACACTTTCTCAGTCCGAACTCCATTCTGATATCAGCACTGAAGGTAAACACCGTATCAACGAGGGAACTGGCTTGGGCTTCATGTTTACCATAATGTTTGAGGTCATCCATGAATAACAAATGGTTGACTTTTTGTTGGTAGCTCTTGAATACATACCCAGCCTTTACTTTCCTCGGAATCAGTGTTAGTGGTATCATGCACGGTACAAAGATCAGTAGGAACAGGCAGTCCCCTTGGAAGATGCCTCTCCTGATTTCTATTGTTCCTAAACTTCATCCATATGCTGTCAGTTCTGTCCTCCAATTCGCCATACTTTTTCCAAGCAATCGCTCAACATTCGATACAATACCAAATAGGTTCATACATTCGATAATCGAAGAATGTGGGATCATACCATACGCCTTACGATAATCGATCCATGACATGGCTAAGTTAGTTTTCCTTCTCTTGCAGTCTCTAAGTACAGTTTTGTCTACAAGGAGTTGATCCTTGGTACTTCTGCACTTACGCTTGCAACATTTCTGCTCATGTGGCAGGACTCCATTTATTTTCCCAGATGTCCGTCGTACATTGACCCTGCGAGTATTCCAGTCAATAACTTCCCCATAAGTAGCAAGCAGGATATTGGCCTGTAATTGTCTACCGTATTGCCTTTTTCAATGTTTTTCAAGCACAGCACTGTCTTACTCAATGTCAACCCCTCTGGTCTTCCTTGGTTGGCATTTAACAAGGTGTTAAGTTGTGCAAATATCCGCGTATGACATTCAGCAAATCTTATGATTCAGTACCCTTGAACTCCATCTGATCCCGGGGACTTCCAGTTGCCCATTTTTTTGCAGATTTCCTTCACTTCCCTAACTGAAATGACTAGTTTTGCCTGTTTTGGACAGCCTACTGTTTGTTTCAGTACTTGCAACCATTTAGCATCCTTGTCTTTGCGCCTGATGTCACTCCAAAACCTTTGACTTACAATGTTATCTTGTAATTATTATTATTATTATTATTATTATTATTATTATTATTATTGAGTGAGAGAGCAGTTCATGCCATCAAAATGACACTGGAGTAAAATATATGAAATATACCCATCATGACAACCCGTCTAATAAGGGTACACTAGGCACATGCATCACAACCATATGTGCGCGACATGGTGATCTCATATCAAAATAAACAGCGCATGACCTTGCAGGTGGTACCCAGTTAGAATTTTCTTCAGGTCGAGTAGCCCATCCCGCTCAAAAGGTCCCTGAATACAGATTGTTTAAGGATGTTGAGCAAAACACCCATGTTTCCAAAAGTGAGTTATTCAAACCCCAAAGAATTCCTCTCAACACATGGCTATGATGTTCCCCCACTACCTCTGCTCATGATCAGAGATGCACATATCGTCAGCCACCAAAAGACATGCTCAACTGGTTAAAGTCAAACAACTGACAAGCAAATCTGTGGTATTAAGCAGAATATTTGCTGTAGCCCATCTTTTATACAAAGAGAAAACAATGTACATGATAACACTTCCAATCAATTAAGACCAGAAGCCATGAGAGCCACTACCTGGTACTGCATCCGGGCATATTATTATTATTATTATTATTATTATTATTATTATTATTATTATTATTAGTCAAAATTAAAAGAAGAGTGCCATTGTTATCTAGTGAACGATATTATTATCATTATGTTTTTTTTTTTTTTCTTCTTTCTTCAAATTTTCTTCCATTTTTCGACGAGTGTTTTCCGTACACTTAGGGCAGAGAAACTCGTTGTAAGCATTCCCAGTTTATTATTATTATTATTATTATTATTATTATTATTATTATTATCAACAACAACAACAACAACAACAACAACAACAACAACAACAATAATAATAATAATAATAAAATAATAATAGTAATAATAATGATGATAATAAAGCGGCGAACTGCAGAATCATTGCCACGCCGGGTGAATGCTTAGCAGTATTTCGCTTGTCGTTACGTTCTGCGTTCAAATTCTGCTGAAGTCGACTTTAACTGCCATCCTTTCGAGGTCGATAAATTAAGTACCAGTGAAGCACTGGGGTCGATGTAATCGACTAGTCCCCTCCCACAAAATTTCGGGCCTTATGCCTATAGTAAAAAGAATTATTATTACTATTAATATTTCTATACATGTATTTATTTATGATTATGTATATGTACAAATGTTTAAATTGTGCTTTTATTCATTAGCAGCTCATACCCTATTTGTATAAGCTGTGGTAATATTCTCAAATTAGTCATAAATTGAAACAATATTAAATAAACTCTCAAAAATCGTGTAATATTAATTCTTACGTACTCAAGTTAAATCGGGTTGATTTGATAGTCTATGGGAAATAACTCTTAGATAATACAAACTGAGTTTTTTCCCTTAGATCCTTAAATTTTTGGAGATGTTCAATTTTAAGTTTATATTTTGCTGAAATTATTTTTACTTTTCATAATCTCGGGACTGACAAAGTAAAGACTTGTAGTGAACTATGAAATATAGCTTGAATCCTTTCCAAAACTTAACGTTTATGAATTTGTTAAAAAAGAATTAATTCATATTCCTGGGTCAATTTCTACTTTATCCGACGGACATCAGACAATATTTTAGATCGTGCCCGATATAACCCCACATAACTTTCTTACTATTAGGAATTTTTAGAAAATTTTCGCAAAATTTGTTGTACACACGGGAATTCATATGACTGCAAAAGCAATTTTTTGTGTGTGTGATTTAAGGGCGATGTAGCTGTTATTTTTAGCACATCTCACGGCCACTTCGTACCTTCCTCGTTTTTTGTGACTTTGACATGTATTGATGCTTTTCAATATTTTTATCCCCATTAACACGTTTAATAGAATGAGGTGCACCCAACTGTGGTCCATTGCTGGGATTTAAGCAAAGAATTTGGACTGTCCGTATTTTAAAGACTGATTTTTTTTTTTTTTTAAATTCCAAAAAGAATGGAACTTTTATGATTTTTGGACAGAGCGGTTTAAAAAAATATTTTTGTTTTGTTTTATCCATT
>NC_068988.1:65280358-65281225 GCF_001194135.2 Octopus bimaculoides | reverse complement strand
TGGCCGTTGCCAGTACCGCCTGACTGGCCTTCGTAGAAATCGTTGCCAGTGCCCCTGGATTGGCTCTTGTGCGGGTGGCACATAAAATACACCATTTTGAGCGTGGCCGTTGCCAGTACCGCTTGACTGGCCTTCGTGCCGGTGGCACGTAAAAGCACCCACTACACTCTCTGAGTGGTTGGCGTTAGGAAGGGCATTCAGCTGTAGAAACTCTGCCAATTGGCTATGCGTGAGAAGACCCGGCTAGCCAAGTGAGACCTAAATCTAAGGCCCAGCCAGTCCACTTATGCGTACCTTCCTTCCTTCCTTCATTGGACTCTAAACTCCACTTGCGAAGTCCTGTTGAGGCAAGTGAAATCGAAATCGAGTTAAATTGGACACTAAACTCCACTTGCGAAGACCTGTTGAGGCAAGTGAAATCGAAATTGAGGTAAATTGGACACTAAACTTCCATTTGCGAAGACCTGTTAAGGCAAGTGAAATCGAAATCGAGTTAAATTGGACACTAAACTTCCACTTGCGAAGACCTGTTGAGGCAAGTGAAATCGAAATCGAGTGAAATTAGACGACTAGTACCCATGCCAACGTCGTCTCCCTCATTGGACACGAAACTCAGCTTGCGAAGACTTATTGGGGCAAGCAAAATCGAAATCGTGATGGCACCTGTGCCCAGCGTCGCCTTTCTGGCACTTGTGCCCGCAGCATGTGTAAGGACCTTCGAGTGAGATCGTTGCCAGTGCCCCTGGACTGGCTCTTGTGCGGGTGGCACATAAAATACACCATTTTGAGCGTAGCCGTTGCCAGTACTGCCTGACTGGCCTTCGTGCGGGTGACACGTAAAAGCACCCACAACACTCTCTGAGTGGT
>NC_068988.1:65271561-65279991 GCF_001194135.2 Octopus bimaculoides | reverse complement strand
GGAAGGGCATCCAGCTGTAGAAACTATGCCAAATCAGATTGGAGCCTGGTGTAGCCATCTGGTTTCACCAGTCCTCAGTCAAATCGTCCAACCCATGCTAGCATGGAAAGCGGACATTAAACGATGATGATGATGATGATGATATATTATTAATTTATCAGATATATACAACTCTATATTTAAGAGATGGGGAATTATGTACATTATTTACATTTGATGGATATTTGTCCTTTTCTTGTTAACACGTTTCAGCTGATATGCCCTCCAGCCTTCATCAGGTGTCTCGGGGGAAATTTCGAACCTGGGTTCTCATTCCTAAAGAAGTGGAAACTGTTTTTTGTCAGGGAAACTCCAGTGTATCGCTATTTACTCATACTGCAGTGGATGAAAGAAGTGGTGACTGTTAGATTTTTTAAGGAGGAATTAGGGCAAGCACGGTTCCATGAATTTTTTAATGGGAAGGCACAAGGTCAGAAGGGAATACAATTCAAGGAGAAAAGAGTGAAATGACATTATTTAGAAGAGTGCACTTTTCTTGAGGGGGCATGTGCCCCTCAGGCACCCCCTTGGGTCCACCCCTGGAGGGATGGGTATCACTATCACAGTAGACTACAAGATTTATTTATAGGAAATCTGTGCAGATTTTCTCTGCAATCCAGTTAAGATTGGTGGTCCCAGTAGAATTGTTGAAATCGACTAAACTGTATTTTCGAGGAGAAAATACAACTGGGGTTCAAATGCTACCTGAACAGTGGGTTTTCGGCAGTGTCACGAAAATCAAGTTTTTTCATTTCTTTCTTATTGCTGTGTCCCCTCAAAATCATGATACATTCGCAGACTGCATTCAGCAATCAATCCTGTTGAGAACAACTATTTACAGTGACATGTGGTGCACATACTCCCATATTCCTGAGATACCAGGCTACAAATTTCGCCACACAACAATGAAACACTGTTGAATTTGTAAGCTCACTAGATGGAACCCATCCTCAACAAGTGGAAAGTACTTACGTCTGTCTTGAGTGAGAGGATAAATAGTGCTGTGGTACTATTAGTTCTGCAAGTTTAAGTGGTACTACAGGTACAAAACATGTAAACTTTTTGGAAAAAAATTTGTTTTATTTCAACATTGATTTCTTTTATTGACAGTCCATGTTTCCATTTCATTTTGACTGTTACTTCTAGCAAGTCCAAAGCGAGGCCCGTGACTAAGGCAATATCATTGTTCTAACTGTATATAAATATAAATCTTCAAGAGGTTGGAAGAAAACAAAGATGTTCATTTTTTATCGTTATGTTCCAAGTAAAAAAGAAAAGAAAGAAATCATTAATTATTTCAAAGTTGTTGGATCCTTTGTTTTGCCATTTTTGAAATTTTAAAATTAAGTAAAAACATCTAAATTTGGTGTATTGATATAATTTTCATGCTGAATCTGATTTTGTTAATCACTTGTTCCAATAAAATTTTAGAGAAATGGGGACTGGCTCCTGTGCAGGTGGCACATAAGAAACACCATTTTGAGCGTGGCCGTTGCCAGTACCATATGACTGGCCCTTGTGCCGGTGGTACGTAAAAGCACCCACTACACTCTCAGAGTGGTTGGCATTAGGAAGGGCATTCAGCTGTAGAAACTCTGCCAGATCAGATTGGAGTCTGGTGCAGCCTTCTGGCTTGCCAGTTCTCAGTCAAATCGTCCAACCCATGCTAGCAAGGAAAGCAGCCGTTAAACAATGATGATGATGATGATGATGTTACAAAGGTTTAAAGTTTGATTATTTTTACCCAATCAGAAAACAGGATTTAGAAGCTATTTTGTGCAAGATAGCACAAAAATTTTACTGGAACAAGTAGACGACAACAGAAACAACTTTAGAGAGTGTGGTAACAATTACAGCTGGATATTTTATTATATTCATTTGACAACATCAAACATGAGAAGTATTTGAAATAATTAGCAACATTATACAACAGTGACATTAGACATTATGCATTAGTAAAACTTCTCAGTTTAAAGAGGAAGACTGAGACAAGTGGTTAGTATGGGTCCTGAGAGTAGTGGTAGACAATGTGTGTGATGAAAAGCAAGTCGAAAAAGTCATGAGGGCCTGAGTGGAAGTGACATGAAACCAAACATGATGAACAAAAGCCACAATACTTTTGGTTGAAAAGAAAAATGACAATAAATCCAAGGTTAAGAGATTGGTATGTATTGGTGAGCAGCTTTATTCCAGATGTGATTTACAATGCCTGTGATCTTACTGAGACATAACACAATAGCTTTCAAAGAAAAACAATTGAGCTACCCCTTACATCATGCTCCCCAGTGTAATTGATTAAGATGACAAAGCTTCATTACAAATATTACATAGATGTAGTTTCTTTCCTGTTTAAACATTTGTGGGCTAAAAGATGACCTTGCTGAGAGAATGCATTACCACAAATATCACAGTAATAAGGTTTGTCACCTGTATGAATACGTTTATGGTTCGCTCGGTGACTATTCTGAGAGAAAGATTTCCCACAAATATCACAGTGATACGGTTTCTCTCCTGTATGAGTGCGTATATGTGTTTTTAAATCAGTGCTATAAGTGAATGTTTTTTCACAGAAATCACAGTGAAATGGTTTCTCTCCTGTGTGAAGACGTTTATGTCGCAATAAATTGCCATTTTGAGAAAATTTTATGCCACAGATATCACAATGATATGGTTTCTCTCCAGTGTGAACATTTTGGTGTAAAGATAATGAATTACGAGCAGTGAATGTTTTGCCACAAATACCACAATGATATGGCTTTTCTCCAGTATGTACTCTTTTATGAGATGATACAGAGCCCCTTTCAGAAAAAGTTTTACCACAGATATCACAGCGGTATGGTTTTTCTCCTGTGTGAATATGCTTGTGTCTGGATAGCTGACCACTTGAAGAGAAATTTTTACCACAGAAATCACAGTGGTATGGTTTATCCCCTGTATGAATTCGTTTATGATTTAATAAGTTAGAACTTAGTGAGAATGTCATACCACATACATTACAGTGGTATGGTTTCTCACCTGTATGAATACGTCTGTGTTTAGTTAGATGAGCATTTAAAGTGAATTCTTTACCACAAATATCACAATGGTATGGTTTCTCACCTGTGTGAATACGTTTATGAGTCAATAACTGACTATTTCGAGAGAATGCTTTACCACAAATATTACAGTGGCATCGTTTCACCCCAGTGTGAAGACGTTTGTGATTATATAAATATTGATTTGTAGAGAACTTTTTACCACATGTATCACACTGATATGGTTTTTCTCCTGTATGAATAAGTTTATGGGACTGAAAATAACATCGATTGGAGAAAGATTTACCACAAATATCACAATGATATGGTCTCTCACCAGTATGGATACGTTTATGACTCAATAGACTTTGCTTAGAACAACAATTTTTACCACATGTATCACATTGGTATTGATTTTCTCCAGTATGAATATACCTGTGGGTCACAAGATTACTCCTTTGAGTGAATGATTTACCACAGATATCACAGTGATATGGTTTCTCTCCTGTATGAATACGTTTATGTTTCAACAAACTGCTATTTTTAGGAAATGCTTTACCACAAATATCACAATGGAATGGTTTCTCACCTGTGTGATTTAATTTATGCAATGATAATGAACTACTAATAGAGAATGTTTTATCACAGATATCACATTGATATGGTTTCTCTCCTGTGTGAATACGTTTGTGCAAAATTAAAGAAGTGCTAGTAGTGAAAGAGATGCCACAGATATCACACTTATATGGTTTCTCTCCTGTGTGAATACGTTTGTGTATAGATAAAGAAGAATTTGAAGAGAAGCTTTTAGCACAAATGTCACATTTGTATGGTTTCTCTCCTGTGTGAATACGTCTGTGTGACAATAAACTATTCTTTTTAGTGTATGATTTACCACAGATATCACAATGGTATGATTTTTCTCCAGCATGAATTTGTTTACATTTTGATAATGAACAACTGTCAGAAAAAGCTTTATCACAAGCATCAGAATTGTCTGCTTCCTCACCTGTATGAATATATTTGTGTGTAGATAAAGCATCATTTGAAGCGAACATTTTACCACAGATTTCACAATCATACGCATGTGAATCTGAATGAATAGATCTATGTTGGATTAAATATTTTCTTATTTTAAAAGCCTTCCCACATATGTCACACTCATAAGATATCTTCTTTGTTTCAAGAGAGACATCATTCTTACCATTTTGTCTTTCATTAGGAACCTGATTATCACTCGGTTTCTTCTTCATAATTTAAAATTTTGTTCATAAAATAGAAAACTGCAGTTCTTCTTGAATTTTCAGAGAAATAATTCTGTAAATATTATCAATATTGTCTATAATTTCTTTAGATGTGATTTGTGTGAAATTCTGAAAATGTCTCAGCTGTAAAGAAATTGTTTTTGTCTTGAATTTAATCTTGACACCGTCACAGAAATAAAGTTATATAGATGCAGTCAATATTAGAAAATTCTAGCAATTAACTAGAAATATTTCACAGTGATAAAAATGAAGTTACATAGACAAAATCTCCTGTAGCCTTGGTAATGTTATTCTTTAGTCTTCAATATGTCATCTCAATAACATCAGATACTCTGAAATATAGAAAGAGAGTATAGGATATAACAGACATTTTGATGTTGTGACAAAACTGGTCATCAGAGAGAACTTTGACCACAGACATTGAATGAAAAAAACTAAATCAAAAAAAGTACAAGCAAACATAGGAAATATGTACATGGAGAAAAGACAGAATGGTATGTATATGGTGATTGAAATATGTGATATTAACTGAAGCACTAGTTGGGCTATCTAGTGAGATAGACATTAAGTTGATAACTAGAAATTTAAAGAACAGTGAATCATAGGTATCATTCATTTGTCAAGTGCAGTTGTTTAAAGACAACATTAACTATAATCTAGTAAGGTTATATCAAAGAAAATAGTATTAAATATATGGTAATGTGAAATCAAATAAATATAAACAAAAACTAGCATTCTAATGATGTATAAAACTTATGCACATTAAATATAATATTATGTAATCAAAAATATTTTTTTCTGTACAAAATCTAGATATCTTCCAGAGCTGGTTACTGTAATCAGTGGAAGAGATCATCAATCACCAAATTCTTTGCTTTTGAACATGTAACATTACATTTCAATTTTTGTAATGAAATCCAACAGTTATCATCATCATCATCATCTAATGTCCGTTGTCCATGCTGGCATGGACTGGAAGATTTGACTGAAAACTAATAAGCCAGGGAGCTGCACCAGGTTCCAATCTGATTTAACAAGGTTTCTACAGCTGGATGCCCTTCTTAACGCCAACCACTCCAAAAGTGTAGTGGATGTTTTTTTATGTGACCTGACACCGGCAACAACTATGATCTCACTTGGCTTGACAGGTCTGTACAAGCACAGTATATCACAAAAGGTCTCAGTCACTTGCCACTGCTTCCATGAAGCCCAACAGCTTGAATGGCACTTTTTTGTGCCACTGGCATGGGTGCCAGTCAGACGGCACTGGTATCAGCCATGATTTCACTCAGCTCAACAGGTCTTCACAAGCACAGCATATCACCCAATGTTTGAAGCCACAAATAAAATTTTATTTGGCTTGCCAGTCAGATGGCAGTGGCATCATCTATGACTACAATTTCACTCAGCTCGACGGGTCTTCACAAGCACAACATATTGCCCAACGTTTGAAGGGTGCTTTTTATGTGCCATTTACGCAACACTGGCATTAGCCATGACTACGATCTCAGTTGGTTTGACGGGTCTTCTCAAGCACGGCACATCACCAAAGGTCTCAGTCATTGTCTCCATGAGGCCCAATAGTCAACAATCATGCTTCACCACCTTGTCCCATGTCTTCTTGGGTCTGTCTATTCCACAGGTTTCCTCCACCATTAGAGTGCAACACTTCACACAGTTGTCCTTGCCAATGAGAAAGACTCCTACTTGGTAGATTAAATAATGGAGAGAATAAACAAATCTCCCAAACAGAACATATTGTATAGTGCAGTTCTCAAAACATTTTTTTGTAAAACATGATGTGTACATCTAGATCAGTGTTTCTCAACCATTCTTTACCTATGGACACTTTTGATTTCTATTTTACTAAGTCTGACCCTCTGAATCATTTGAAGTTTAAAAAAATCTTGTTATATTTTTATGTAATTATTATAAGGAATTGTATGAAAATAATTATTAAAATATTCTGTATTGTAGCAGAATAACTGATTTATTGCAGATAGATTTTACCAAAATCTTATATGGACCCTGGTTGAGAACCAACAATAGATCCTATTTGATAACATATCGGTAGAATCAAGACTAAACTGGGACTAAATTATATCTTCCACTGAAAGATACAATCATCTAAAAGTATCTTTATACTTCAGCAACTAATGAAACTAAATCTATGAGATCTTTGTTGTACAATTATTGCCAAAGAATATCCAAATCATGGAAGAGAAATGAGAATTTGAAATTGAGAGCCACTTCAAAAAAATATCAGGAGATGGAGTCTTATGTGAAATGACTACTAAAATATTATTTCTGACTCTGGAATATTTTTGAAAATGACAGATTCAGATTGTCATTTCTTTGACATCATTTTTCAAAGGAATTCTACATTAAACATGCCTATAACACCTCATAGCTATTTTTATTTTTTGGAATTTTAAGAAAATTTTTGCATATTTGTGTTTAAGCACAGGAATTCATACGACAATGAAAAAAAATTATTTTGAATTTTTAGAATTTAAAAAAAAAAAAATATTTGAAATCTTTAGAATTTTTTTTACAGAGTTTAAAATATGGGCAGTCCAAATTGTTTGCTTAAATCGCAGCGATTATTAAAGATATTGAAAAATATCAATACGTCTGAGTGACAAAGAAAGGAGGAGGGTATCAGGTGGTTGTGAGATGTGCTAAAAAAAATAACTAAATAACCCTTAAATCACACACCACAAAATGATTTTTTGTTTTTTAAAAAAAAAAAAACATACTGACATGGTTTCCTAAGTGAAGAACATAAATTCACAAAAGTTTTCCAAAAATTAAATTTTGATACTTTTACTCACAAGATTTTCAATAAGAAAAAAAAACTCGGATTTTTTTGCGTAGAATCAAGTACCATGACCTCCTAATGTGCGGCAAACTCCTTATTTTTGCTCGGTAAGGGAGGGGGCGGACACTATCCCGGAATTATCGTTTTCTTTTTTTTTTTTTTTTTCATGCGGGTGAAAGTATCAAAATTTACCAAAAGGTTATGAAGGGTTATATGGTGTACTCCAAGCAGAATTCCGCCCATTTTTCTTCTTAGAAAAATATCAAATAATATGTATTAAAAATCGAACTTTAATTTCTTTTCGAATTCAATGGTTAAGTTTGAATTTGGCGTCTTATCTGCCAAGGGCTCCTGGATACTAAGATTACTTCTTTAGAAATATTTCGTGCGCCCAAACAATTAATACGAGGTATTTAGAACGATACAAAAAAAGAAACAATTCTTACACCGTTTCCTTTATTCGAAAGTATGATCTTGTTTATCATTCTATCTTGTCCTGGGTTGTCTTTCAGATATGAAGCTGTCGTTCCATATTGAAAAAATATTGGCGAACACCAAACCAAAATGAGTAGCAGTGAAATAAATATTTTATGACAGAAAGTTCGAATTACTGGTGTTCATCAGTGTTAAATTAGTTTCATATAATAAATGCTATCATCTCTCTTGTAGTTTATACATATCTGATTATACATTATTAAGATAAGGCAGAGGTAAAGAATACGCACATAAGCCGTTTTCGGCGTGACCCTAACCCCCTAACCCTAAAACGGGTGGTGCGCGTATTATTTACCTTCGCCCTGCTAAAAATCAGACAATAATATACATTTTATGCTTAATTTTGCAAAATAAATTCGTTCAAAAATATTTACCTCCTTGTTGCTATGTTTCAATGAAAGATTTATATCTATAAATACCATTCTCTCATTAAACAGAGGTACAGCTAGTTGATATATATATAAGCAATGAGGAATGGGAAATTAAAGTTTCAGGAAAATAATTTGGGACTAAATGTTGAGACTAAGTGATGAACGGCGGAAGTGAACAAGAAAACAGGAAGTAAAAAAGCGGAAGCGGAAGCGAGAGAGAAAAACGTAAAGTAAGACTATTAAATTTTTCTGATCAAACGGAAGGGTTTTTGACCCGGTGAGAAATAAAAATAATAAAATATTCTAATAGGTGTAAAAACAACTTGCTGCGAACGAATATGAAGAAAAAAACGCGCGCTCGCGAACGGATGGGTGGGGAGAAGCCTCGGAACATTCACATCCTGAATGTTCCGAGGCCTCTCCCC
>NC_068988.1:65269050-65271058 GCF_001194135.2 Octopus bimaculoides | reverse complement strand
TTAAATGCGTTTTAGCTGTTATTTTTAGCACATCTCACGACCACTTGATACCATCCTAGTTTCCTTGTCAGTCTGATGTATTCATGTTTTTCAATATCTTCCTCCCTATAAACATATTTAATGGTCTATTGCTGGGATTAGAGCAAACATTTCGGACTGTCCATATTTTGGCATAACTACAGATATATACCCACACCCGACCTCGTTGCCTTATAACTTCTAGAAAAATGGATACTTTTCCACGAAACTTTCAACAAATAGCATTCCGAAAGAACTCTCAACAAATAATCGATTAGATCCTGTAGATTGAGTGTATGCAAAGACTTGTTGGGTAATCCTTCAGTATGTGGTGATTAAAAAAAAAGTAAATAAAAATTAAAGGGGAAATAACTAGGGGACGTGCGGCTTGAAAACCCAATGGAAATCGGCGGTGTTGATAGCAATGGGCAACCACTAGATGCTGAAATTGATGAAAGTAAATCGTGGTGAGTGACGCCAAATAAATGCTAAAAATTTGGTTGTTATAACTAATATCTACGTTGTTACCTCCGCCAAGGAAGGAGGTTATGTTTTTATCGGCGGTGGTTTGTCCGTCTGTCAGTCTGTGTGCACAATAACTCAAAAAGTGGTCAACCGTATTTGATGAAACTTGCAGGAAAAGTTGGTAATGACACGAGGGACAGATGATGAAATTTTGGTAGTGATCCAGGATTTTTTATGGATTCTTGAAGGATTTTTCATTTGTTATATCTACTTTACATGAAGTGTTACATTCTTTAATTATCTCCCTTGAAAACACGCTCATCGTTTCCACGTAACCTATAGTGGCGTTGCTGATTGGTTCGGTTTATATAATTCTAAAATATTGGAGAACCTGAGATGATTAGTGATGAGATTTATCCAGAGAGATTTTAATGAGAGATTACGTAAAAGCTAATTTATTCTGATAGCATAATTTTGTTAGAAAAGGTAAATTTTTACAATCAAGCAATCCACTACACGTGTGTTACTTTGGCACTATCATTCTATGAAATGTGTTTATGGGCAGAAAATTTTTGAAAAACATCAATAGATGTGAGAATGAGAAAGAAACGAGGAGGGAGGTCTTGAGATGTGCTAGAAACAACAGCCAGGTTTTCTTTAAATCACACATTTTCCTCTGAAATTATTAACATTTTATTATTTTTTCTCTTAAACCGAAAATGTTTCTCGTGGATTTTAAGTGCGTAGTGATAAAAAAAAAATTGGTCCAAACTGGGATGGTGAGGGAGTGGCAGATGCTTCCCATCATTCCGAAGACTGTGCTGAAAAGAAAAAATTGCGGAAAAATCCCAGTCAAAACAGAGAAATTCCGACTCATGTGGGCCATCTGATCCGAAACTCCTCCCCTACTCCCTTCCAAAACATTTCTAGCATATCAGCTTTTCTGGTGGTGGTCTGATATTCTTTACGTCTGCAATTTCGGTAGAATTCTACGCATGTGTGAAACATCAGACGAAAGTAAAACATTCGGAGTTTTTAGTTTTTTTAAAGTGGAGAGGTGATGGGTGGACAAGGTGGGAGAAAAGACATTGAGTATTTCTTAAAGAAAAATTAAAATAAAAATTCCCAGATTCGTAAACTTTGTATTTTTCTACGTAGATTAAGAAAAATTCGAAAAATAGTTAAAAATTAAGAAATTGGGGTGGGTAAGAGGGAAATTAAAATTTTGAAAACGTGTTTGGGGGTGGGCAAAATCGTATTCTCCCATATCGAAAACACAAAAATCCGAAGTAGGTGGTGTGCACGCGCCTTACCTTCGCCAAATTTTGTAAGTCTTATATAATCAACATAAGGCGTAGGAGTGACTGTGTGGTAAGAAGCTTGCTTACCAACTACATGGTTCCGGGTTCAGTCCCACTGCGTGGCACCTTGGGCAAGTGTCTTCTACTATAGTCTCGGGCAGAGCAAAGCCTTGTGAGTGGATTTGGTAGACGGAAACTGAAAGAAGCCCGTCGTATGTATATAT
>NC_068988.1:65263959-65267974 GCF_001194135.2 Octopus bimaculoides | reverse complement strand
AGGGGGAAAGGTTCAGATTACATATAGTCCGTCTCTACCGGTGTAGCTTTTATTAAGCTATACATAAAAATAGTGGAGGCGCAATGGCCCAGTGGTTAGGGCAGCAGACTCGCGGTCATAGGATCACGGTTTCGATTCCCAGACTGGGCGTCGTGAGTGTTTATTGAGTGAAATCATCTAAAGCTACACGAGGTTCTGGCAGGGGATGGTAGCGAACCCTGCTGTACTCTTCCACCACAACTTTCACTCTTTCTTCCTGTTTCTGTTGTGCCTGTAATTCAAAGGGTCAGCCTTGTCACACTGTCACGCTGAATATCCC
Source organism: Octopus bimaculoides (assembly GCF_001194135.2). NCBI lineage: Eukaryota > Metazoa > Mollusca > Cephalopoda > Octopoda > Octopodidae > Octopus > Octopus bimaculoides. Next base: position 65,267,655 of record NC_068988.1, on the reverse strand, counting down.
CGAGAACTACGTTAAGGGTACGGAGTGCTCAGCCACTTGCACGTTAATTTCACGAGCAGGCTGTTCCGTTGAACGGATCAACTGGAACCCTCGACGTCGTAAGCAAAAGAGTGCCAACAGCATAAAAATAACAACAGAATGTCTCGAAGTATCGTTTATTTTGCTTTAATCATCTGCACCGATGAGCGTACGATCAGTCTTTTAAATCCAACTTAACGCCTTACCGGAAGTCTCTTCTCTGCGGACTCAGTGTAGTTCATTGCCTTCTTCAGTCCGTCCGTTTTGTATCCTGTTTCTATAGTAATAAGCCAAGCTGTTCTATGGTTTACGCGTATTTCTGCGAGGTTTTGTAACAGATGATACGGAAATTGTAATTTGTTTATTAAAACATCCGTCGATGAATGTTTTGTCGTGGTAATATTGTCATCAGAGAAATATTTTTCTAAAGGTTTTTTGCAACAAGTGAATAACAAACATCTGATCAAAAGACAACTGATATTCATAATTTAAATATAAAACCACCTTTCTTTCATGCGTTCAAATACATCCGAATGATCAATACTTGAAACCAGAAAAAAAAGTTTTAATGATTTCTATAACCTATAAGTTATAGAAATTAATTCAAGAGGTAAGAGAACGAAAATCAACTTTCTAACTTCCTGCTTTTTTCGCTGTTATATTACCTGCACATATACAATGCCGTCACCAAGAAATGTAATACAAAATAATTTGTGTTTTCTCAAACAAAACATATCGGAACCTGATGTACAACGTATTAATGACAAGTTTGTTGATTTATCAGAAGACGTTACTTTTCCAAATATTATGCATTTTTTTATGGAGAAAAATGACGACAAAACTTTTAATGATCTTTTAAAATTTTTACAGACTGAATGCCTCAAAAAGCATGTGGTGCTTTCTTTGGAAAAAGAGGCAGCGGACCTCACTGAGATAGAAACAAATATAAAGCGGCTGGATGTGAATTTACTCGGACGTATTCTACTGCGAGTTCTTGACGGGTGGATACCAGTCGCTAAAGCGCTAGGAGTTGATGAAGAGGAAATTCAAAAATCCTACGATGACTATTCCAAGAATGAACAGCTGTACAAGATAAATGTTTTTGACTGGTGGAGAAAAAGAAAAGGATTCGGTGAAAATGGGGTTAAAGAATTGCTGATAGCCCTTAAGAAGTGCCAGGAATGTGTTGTTGACTGGGGAAGTATGAGAGAGTTACTTAATTCAGTAAAGCAAAACAGAAACTAAATAATAAATAGAAATTGACCTGGTCAGTGTGTTACATATATATTAGGCCTGAAATATTGTTGAAGGCAATTAGTTGATTGAATGGACCCGGCTCCAAATGGATAAAGGGCAAAGTTGAGCTCATTAGGATTTGAACTCAGGACGCAAAGAACTAGAAGAAATAATTATTTTAAAATTAGACACAAGGACAGCAACTTCAAGAAGTGCGAGTTAAACTCAGAACGTAAAGAACCGGAATAATCTTGGGCTATTAAAAGGAACTCCATTTTAACTAATTCATATCTATTTATGTATAACTAGCAGAAATATCCGGCGTTGCCCATGTTAAAGAACTAATGAAATTCAAAAATGCCTTTTAGATCTCTAACATGAATCATGGACTATGCAGGTCTTACCTCCAAGTAGCTTAGATACCGACTTTATATGTTAACTAGCAGCTAAGCCCGGTCGATTTGGATGATGTGGCTGTAAAACCAGTTCCATGTAAGCATTCAACTTGTTTGGGCACGCTTATGTTAAAAAACAATTTTAGAATGACTTTTTCCTGTCAAAACGCTAAAAATAACTGACCAACAAAAACAAAAAACAACCAAGATTCAACCAAATCAAAGAATAAACCCAAATACTAAGCGAACAAAGATGAACCATCCCACTTCCATTGTGTGTGCACACACACATATATTCACAGAGTTGAAACGCTGTTTGATTTATTTTTTCAGTGTACAATTTTCATCATCCCACTACCAAGTATGACATCACCCCTTCCTTTCTCATTCATAAACACAAGAGTATTATTGTAGTAGGTTATCTCGGTAACCATGGGAGCTATGAAAAAATACAAAGCCCAGCAACACATGATTATTCTACACATCTGTGCAATTTTTCGCGCACTTCCACCCAGCCATTTGACGATGAATCCCAAGACAAGAAAGAATCGCCCATGTCAAATTTATATGTATAGATAACCCGGTGTTTCCAATGTTATTGAAAATAATGAAATTTAATTATTCCTTTTAAATCTCTAAGTAAAATGAAACGGATTATGCAGTTCTCAACAGTAATTAGCTGAGGTACAAACTATTGATGTCAATAACATTTTTTCCAGTGTTCTCACTGTTAAAATTGTTAGCAAAAAAAAACAAGTAGTTCTTTGTCTTTGCAGTGACCTTCATTTATCAGCACTTATTTGAAACACATTGACCTGAAAATGCATAAATTTGAGAAGAACCAGCCTGTTGGCGCTCCTCTCCTGTTAATAAGTACATTTAACAAAAATTCTATCAGATGACGTCAGTATAAACAAATGTATTGAAACAAATCCGGCAATCAATCACAGTTTAATTATCTAGAGCTTCTAATTATACGATGCTTTGAGTGTGTCCTTTAATTGGTGTATAAATGAAAAAATTTTGAGGACTTCCAACTCGCGAACATCCTACATATAACTGCCTGTGAGAAAAGCAAGGTGAAGTCCAACAACCTTGAGAGACTGTCCTTGTTTATTAGATTTCTGCACCCACTTCATCCGAATTTGGATGATCATAATTTTCAGAGAAATGAATATTTTTTAATGAAATTGTCTACAAATATATACCTCGGATTATGTAGATTCCGAGCATATAGGATTTGGGGGTTATTTTTGAAAGCTGTTCCCAACTCAGGAGGGTTTAGGAACAAGTCGTCCATATTTGGCCCATTTTCTTTGTTTTGTGTGTTTGTGCATCCATATATAACCCTTAACTGTAGCTGTAAAATTTTGGGGAAAAATTAAAAATTGGGGTGGGGAGCATATTCATAGAAAGTTATGATCATCCAAAGTCAGTGGAGCAGAAATCTGTAGTTATGCCGCCAGAGAAGAATATAAAAAATGAAAGTACCTTTAGAAATTCTTTTTTATTTGAAATAGTTACAACTGAATATTAAGTTTTAATAAGGTGACTTTTTCCAAAAATGTCCGAAATGCGTATTGGAAAATCAAGAAAAAGGCGTCTATATCCATATGAAATTTTTTCTCACATGAAAGTACCTTTTAAGATTCTTTACATACACACATATTTCATTTGCCTGTTGCTTAAGTAGAAATCTACGAATGCAGAAACGCACAAAACAGAAAATGAAACAAATATGGATGACTTGTTCCAAAACACCCCCGAGTGGGGAACAGTTCTCAGAAATAACCCCCAATTGTTTTCTCCAAAAATACCTATATGCTCGGAATGTACATAGTTGAAGGTGTATTTGTAGACAATTTCACTAAAAAATATCCATTTTCCTGAAAGTTAGGACGAATATACATAATACAGAAATAAAGTTTTTTTAATAGAAATTCTTAATCTTTATGACTTTCTCATTATTATTATAAGACATGGTAGGAAATGAATTTTCCACCATGTGTAATATTTAAAAAAAAAATTTTATGGGTGGGTACACAAG
>NC_068988.1:65262159-65263409 GCF_001194135.2 Octopus bimaculoides | reverse complement strand
AGCTTGCTTACCAACCACATGGTTCTGGGTTCAGTCCCACTGCGTGGCACCTTGGGCAAGTGTCTTCTATTATAGCCTCGGGCCGACCACTGCCTTGTGAGTGGATTTGGTAGACGGAAACTGAAAGAAGCCTGTTATATATATGTTTATGTGTCTGTGTTTGTCCCCCCCTCCAACATTGCTTGACAACCGATGCTGGTGTGTTTACGTCCCCGTAACTTAGCGGTTCGGCAAAAGAGACTGATAGAATAAGTACTAGGCATCCAAAGAATAAGTCCTGGGGTCGATTTGCTCGACTAAAGGCGGTGCTCCAGCATGGCCACAGTCAAATGACTGAAACGAGTAAACTTGGAAAAGGTGGGTTTTTAAAAAAAATTGGGGGAAGGGAGTGGGGGTCAAATTTGAAAAGCTGGGTTTTTGTTTTGACATATTCGTCGTCTCTGACACCTAAAATATTGGTATCAGAAAATTTTTTTTTTAAATTGTATTCTTCAAGGATGGGTGCGATTCTACATTAATTAGCCCTACTTTCAGAAGTACAGATAAAACTTGGAACGTAAAGAACCTGAATAATCTGTCGCTATTTAATCTATTATAAAGGGACATAACTCTATTTTAACTAATTCATGTCTATTTTTCTTTATGTATATGCGGAGGTAATTAGATTCATTTTTAATACATTTTAATGTTTCTCTCTCTCTCTCTCTCTCTCTCTCTTTCACACACACATACACTCTTTTATAGGTATTCAGAAATGTCACAACTTTTTTGGACATGTATATTCTTTATATTTCAAGCGCCTTTGATTAGGATTCTAGGCATTCTTTCGGTATACTCCTCAGAGTTTATGACAACTCTGAGGGATATACCAAAAGAATGCTGGATTATATGTAGATAGATAGATCATCATCATCATCTTCATCGTTTAACGTCCGCTTTCCATGCTAGCATGGGTTGGACGATTTGACTGAGGACTGGTGAAACCGGATGGCAACACCAGGCTCCAATCTAATTTGGCAGAGTTTCTACAGCTGGATGCCCTTCCTAACACCAACCACTCAGAGAGTGTAGTGGGTGCTTTTACGTGTCACCCGCACGAAGGCCAGTCAGGCGGTACTGGCAACGGCCACGCTCGAAATAGTGTCTTTTATGTGCCACCCGCACAAGAGCCAGTCCAGGGGTACTGGCAACGATCTCACTCGAAAATCCTACGAAGGCCAGTCAGGCAGTACTGGCAACGGCCACGCTCA
>NC_068988.1:65260777-65261549 GCF_001194135.2 Octopus bimaculoides | reverse complement strand
ATGTCCTCAGCAGTTACAGCCCATGTTTCACTGCTATGTAGCATGGCTGTTCGTACACATGCGTCATACAGTCTGTCTTTTACTCTGAGTGAGAGTCCCTTTGTCGCCAGCAGAGGTAAGAGCTCTCTAAACTTTGCCCAGGCTATTCTTATTCTAGCGGCTACACTTTCAGCACACATACCCCTACTACTAACTTGGTCACCCAGATAGCGGAAGCTATCGACTACCTCTAGTTTTTCACCCTGGAATGAGATAGTTGTTGTTTCCTGTTTGTTTACAGTCTTTATTGCACCTGAACATCTGCCACATACAAAAATTAACTTCCTAGTTAACCTGCCTTTGATATTGCTGCACTTCTTATGTGTCCATAGCTTGCACTGGGTAATCTTATAGAGTTCCTACCTACTAAGCAGGGCCATCTACCTGAAGGGGTTTGTGTTTTATCTACGTTCCTACTTATTAGGATTTTGGTTTTAGCTAGGTTGACTCTAAGGCCCTTCGATTCTAGTCCTTGCTTCCACACCTGAAACTTCTCCTCTAGTTCTGATAGTGACTCTGCAATTAGTGCAAGGTCATCAGTATAGAGGAGCTCCCAGGGGCAACCTGTCTTGAACTCCTCTGTGATCGCCTGGAGGACTATGATAAATAGGAGGGGGCTGAGGATGGAACCTTGGTGGACCCCCACCTCTACCCGGAATTCATTGCTGTACTCATTTCCAACCCTCACCTTACTGGCAGCGTCTCTGTACATGGCTCGCACAGCTCTCACTAA
>NC_068988.1:65253379-65260387 GCF_001194135.2 Octopus bimaculoides | reverse complement strand
GTGCTGCTACACCAGTCATTGGGTATGACTCCTTCATGTAACACCTGGTTCGTAATACAGGTGACTAGGCTGTAGCCAACACTGCCAGAATCGTTTTCAGAAAAACAGATCCAGAAAGAAAACACACTCTAAAGAAAAATTTATTGTTTTCAAACTAAGTTTTGAAAACTACTAATTTGAAGAAAAGTCTTCCTCTCGTTTTGTATTTCACCACATGGAACTGGGCAAAGGATTGGATTTTACCAGCAAAGTGACGGCTGCAATGGAGCTAGGATCAAATTGGGCTGGAGTACCATTGTGGCCTGGAACCGTATATTTTTATTTACTCTTTCTGAACTGTTGTCTTTCCTTTCTCTTTCTTTTATGAACTTTTTTGGTATGAACTATTATTTTTATTTCGTCTGCTTTTTTTTAACTGTTTTCTCTTTTTGCCTGTGTTTAGAATTTTTGTTGTATTTATTTTAGGTGGACATTTTGTTCTCAGGGCAGAGAATATAACGAAAAATAAGGCCACTGCTGTGGAGTGGGAGATTACCCCACCCAAGCAGTGGAGGTGCAATGACCCAGTGGTTAGGGCAGCAGACTCACAGTCATAGGATCATGGCTTCAATTCCCAGACCAGGTGTTGTTAGTGTTTACTGAGCGAAAACACCTAAAGGCCCACGAGGCTCCTGCAGGGGGGGGGTGGCAAACCCTGCTGCAGTCTTTCACCACAACATTCTCTCAGTCTTTCTTACTGTTTCTGTTGTACCAGTATTTCAAAAAGCCAGTCTTGTCACACTGAATCTCCCCAAGAACTACTACATTAAGAGTACATGTGTCTGTGGAGTGTTCAATCACTTGCATGTTAATTTCACAAGCAGGCTGTTACATTGATCGGATCAACTAGATCCCCTCGTCGTCGTAACCAACGGAATACCATGAATATATATGCATTAGAGCATCTGTCATATGACAGGTAACTTCGGAAGCACTTTTGACACCATGGGTAACAGAAAATATGGCATACAGACAATTATTATAACTTCACTTCTATTAAATATTTTGGTGTTTATTACAAAATGAATACTAATTTTCAAAAGAATTATACCTTATATTAAAATTTTATAAAACAAGTTATTAACCAATCAACCAAATAATTGATTGCTTACTCAGTCAGTTGGTGATATAGTCAGTCTGTTGTTTTCATTATCTAGACAGTAACAAATAATCTTCAAGTAATTCATTAAATCATTTTTATCAGCTACATAATGACTTGATGTAACTTGCAAGTTAAAGAAAAGAGAAATAAAATAAAATGTGAAGATCAATCGAAAATCGGTTCTAAATTTTGGTACAAAGCCAGCAGCTTTGGGGGAGGGGATAAGTTGATACATTGAGCCTAATGCTCAATTGCTACTTATTTCATTGACCCTGAAAGAATGAAAGAATTTGAGAACAGACTGTAAGGACAGTATTTTGCTCAGCATGCTAATGATTCTGCCAGCTCACTACCAATAATTAGAAGATAAACTGGAGTTTGCAACCATATAACACTTCTTCCTCACTATGATGTTGAACATGTTTGAAAATAATTTTGATTTTATTAAACATGGCAATTTGTCCCCATTACCATTTTCAATTCTCACAAGACCCTTCAGCGAGGCAGAGGAATGGATCCATGTAATCAACTAACCATCTTCCAGCGTGTCATAGGATTCCTGGATCAGAGTTGACAGGTCTTACACAACTTTAGCAAGGTAATGTGTTGAGAAATACAGCTGGTTATTTTATTATTTTCTCCTTAACAACAAAAGTGGAAAGTATTTAAAACACTTTCATCATCATCATCATTTAATGTCCGTTGTTCAAGATGGCATTGGTTGGACGGGTTGACCAAGGCTGGCTGGCTGGAAGGCTGCACCAGACTCCAGTTTGATTTGGCATGGTTCCTAACGCCAACCACTTTGAAAGTGGTTAAGTATCACTGGCATTGGTGCCATTTGCATGACTCCAGTATCTCGCACAATTGCGATTTTATTTGGCTCGAGTCTTCTCAAGCGCTACATAATGCCAGCCAAAGATATCAGTCATTCATCATTGCCTCAGTGAGGCCCAACACTTGAAAGGTGCTTTTCACATGCTACAGGCATCAGCCACTTTGCCTGCGAGGCCCAACACTCGAAAGGTGTTTTTTACATGCCAGTTACATGCAAATAACATGAAAAAAATTGGTCTAAATACATTTTTCAAAAATAAATTTAAGTGAAGCCACACATAGTAATCATATTATGACTTACTGAAGGACTACAACTAAGATACAATTTATCTGTATGTGCATTTATGCCTATTTATTCATTAACCTTTCAGTATACAGATTACTGTCAAAAATATTGCTTATTTATTCACATTGTATAAAATTAATCATGCTTTATCTTGTAGCTTCAAGATTTCAATGATGTGACTGTTTATTTTTAGAATAGCATTGTAGGATAGGCATGAGAGGCCAGACCTAGCCAGTTTGAACAGAACAGGAAGAATATTTGGATCATACTCAAGGGTTAATATGACAATATTTTACCTACAAATTTAGCAAAGATTTGGAGTTTTTTAAAAACTTTTACAGATATTATAGACATTCATATACAATTACCATCATTTAAGATCCGTTGTCCATGCTGGTATGGGTTGGACAATGTGACCAGAGGTGGCAAGCTAGAGGTAGCACCAAACTCCAGTCTGATTTGGCATGGTTTCTACAGTTGGATACCCTTCCTAACGCTAACCACTCCAAGAGTGTAATGGCTGCTTTTATATGCCAGTTGCGTGATCCCAGTGTCTGTCATGACTACGATTTCATTTGGCTTGATGGGTCTTCTTCTCAAGCATGGCATATTGCCAAGGGTCACCTCTTTGAGGCTCAGTATATACAGTCAAACTGAACATAAGAACTGAACATTAATAAATATTAAAGATAACAAAACAACAAGAGGATGTTTATATTAAAATGTATAAACTTGATGCTCAGTAAAGGTGGAAAAAATGAATGTTTTTTTGTTTTTTATTTTTTGTTTTGAGCAACGCTCTCCGTCAGAAAAAGGAGAAAGGAAAAGTCCAGGAACAGCCTGTTTGTGATTACATGGTTAAAGTGACCGGAAGTGGAGAGAGATAGAAAAGCTGTTTTTTAGGGGACAGGAGAGTGCAGAGATGGCCAGTGTGTGCTTGTGTTTGTTTATGTGAGTTATGTATGCATAAAGTAGTGTTGTTGATGAGCAGGTTAATGGCAGGCATTCAATTCAGTGGTGAGAAGTGAGGTGAAGAATGTTGCTGTGTGTATGTATGAGAGTGTGAGAATGTGTGTGCATGTGAGAGGCGAGGTGATAAGTGTATCAGTACGTTGGTGATGCTGTGTGTGGGTATGTGTGTATATATGCATGTGACGATGTATGTGTATGAGTTTGTATGTCTGCGTGTGTATGTGTGAAGGGTTTATGCATGCAGTAGATGTGTATGTATTATATGGGGGAGTGCATGTAATGTATGTAGGTGTTTGTAAGTGTGGAAGATGAATAAGATCTTTTTTTAATTTGAAAAGAAACTTTAAAAAAACTTGAAAATTTTTTTTTAAATATACATATATATAGATTTATATTATATATATATATATATATAAGACGTTAGATTTCTAATCGATGTGAACACGTCTATGGTTCAATAAGTTACCTTTCAGAGAGAAATTTTTACCACATGTATCACAACGGTATGGCTTTTCTCCAGTATGAATACGTTTATGGGTCACTAAGTTACTCTTTTGAGAGAAAGTCTTACCACAGATATCACATTGGTGAGGTTTCTCACCTGTGTGAACACGTTTGTGTTTCAACAAATTATTATTTTTAGGAAATGCTTTACCACAAATATCACAATAGTATGGTTTCTCTCCTGTGTGATTAAGTTTATGCAAGGAAAATGAATTACTACCACAAAATATTTTATCACAAATATCACAATGATATTGCTTTCCTTCTGTGTGGATACGTTTGTGTCTGGATACAGAATCCTTATCAGAAAAAGTCTTACCACAGATATCACAATGGTATGGTTTTTCTCCTGTATGAATGCGTCTATGTTTCAATAAAGTAGAACTTCGAGCAAATGTCATACCGCATATCTGACAGTCATATGGTTTCTCTCTTGTATGAATACGTTTGTGTTGAGTTAAATGACCATTTATGGCAAAAGCTTTACCACACAGATCACACTGGTATGGTTTTTCACCAGTATGAGTACGTTTATGCCTCAATAAATGACTATTTCGAAAGAATGCATTACCACAAATATCACAATGGTACTGCTTAGACCCTGTATGAATACGTCTGTGATTATACAAATACTGACTTGTAGAGAACTTTTTACCACATATATCACAATGGTAAAGTTTTTCTCCTGTATGAATAAGTTTATGGCACCGAAAATAACTCTTATTGGAGAACACTTTACCACAGATATCACAGTGATATGGTTTTTCTCCTGTGTGAATATGTTTGTGGTTAGATAAACAATCGTTAGTAGAGAAATTTTTACCACATACGACACAATGATATGGTTTTTCTCCTGTATGAACACGCCTATGATTCATTAAATTATTATTTACAGAGAATGCTTTTCCACAGATATCACAATGATATGGTTTCTCCCCTGTGTGAATACGTGTATGGCTCAACAAATTACTATTTTTAGGAAAAGCTTTGCCGCAAATATCACAGTGAAATGGTTTCTCTCCTGTGTGATTAAGTTTATGTAACGATAAAGAACTACCATCAGAGAATTTTTTATCACAGATATTACAATGATATGGTTTCTCTCCTGTGTGAATACGTTTGTGTGTGGATAAACTACTACTAACTGTAAATGTTTTACCACAGATATCACATTGGTATGGTTTCTCTCCTGTATGAATACGTTTATGTGTAGATAAAGAATAATTAATAGAAAAAGCTTTACCACATATTTCACAACGGTATGGTTTTTTGTCCAAGTGAATTTGTTTGTGTGTAAATAAAGAACTATTTGCAGGGAATGTTTTGCCACAAATACCACAACAATATGGTTTCTCTCCTGTATGAGTACGTTTGTGTCTTGATAAAGAACTATTAACAGAGAAAGTTTGACCGCAAATATTACAATGGTATGGCTTCTCTCCTGTGTGACTGCGTCTATGGATCAATAAATTTCCATTTTGAAGGAATTCTTTACCACAAATATCACAGCAATATGGTTTTTCTCCTGTGTGAGTTCGTTTGTGTTTAGATAAACTGCTATTTACAGATAAAGTTTTACCACAAATATCACACTGGTTTTGTCTCAAATTCAAGTGAATACGTTTGTGTTTAGTTAAATGACGTTTTAGAGTGAACATTTTATCACATATATCACAGTGATATGGTTTCTCACTTGTATGAATATATTTGTGTTCAGATAAATTTTCATTTGTAGAGAACTTTTTACTGCAGATTTCATGCTCATACACTTCTGAATCCGTGTGAATAGATTTATGTTGAATTAAATATCTTTTTATTTTAAAAGACTTCCCACAAGTGTCACACTCATATGATATCCTTTTTGTTTGATAGGAGACATCTTTCTTAGCACATTGTCTTTCATTAGGAATTGGACTCTTACCAAGTTTCTTCCTCATAATATAAAATTTTGTTCACAAAATAGAAAAGCTACAATTCTTCTTGGATTTTCACAGAAATATTTCTTTAAATATTATCCACAAAGTGCATATTTTCTTCAGTTGTAAATTTTGTGAGATTCCAAAGAGGTCTCAGCTGTAAGGAATTGTTTTTTTCTTCTTCAACTTAATCTTGACATTATCACAGAAATAATACAGAAGTTATACAGGTGCAGTCAATATTGGAAATTACTCAATTCACAAGAAATACTTCAGTGATAGAACTTAAGTTATACAAACAAGCAAGATCCCTTGTATCCTTGCTAATGTCATTCTTTAGTTTTCAATATGCCATCTCGATAACATCAGATATCCTGAAATATATAAAAAGAGTATAGTCAAATATAATAATAAAAGATAAAATTGTTAAAAATTTTATTAGTGACCAGCATATAAAATAGACCTATTAAGGTGAATTCATATATAGAGATTTATTATAGTACAAAATACAGAGGGTACCATGGCTATATGCTGAAAATATGCTGAAAATAGATGCTAAATTGTTGAAGCACTTTAAATCATCATTTTAATAATGCACGCATGTTGAAAGCGAGGGAGTAGGCTGACAGAAATTATGACAAAGTTTAAAGAACAATGAATCTAACTGGTCGAGTGCAGGAGTTATTTGAAGATTAATAATAATCTAATAAGGCCATGTTAAAGAAATTTTATTAAATATACAGAAAATTGTAATTACATATTATGAAACTGTAATCATATTAATGAACTATAAATGAAGACAGGTGTTTTAGTGTTCTTAAATGAATACTTGACTATGTACATCAACAACTTTACAGAGTAATATGCAATATGGAAAAAGTTGACCATCTTTTGCATTGGTTTTTCCTTCATAATTTTTAGCATTTCCTGTATTTCATTACAATTCTGAATTATTTTTCCCCACTCAAAAGATTCAATTTTTAACATTTTGCTTCACAATTCTGTGGCCTTTCCTTTTTCTGTGAAACAGTCATAGCTAGTATTGTAAAATAACTATCAATACAATAAAACTTTGCCAGTCACTTTTATGGCGCTTCATTTCCAAGACCCATCAGGATAAAAAACATCAAATATGATGAAGGCCATACATAATTCTGCAGAAAAGTGATTGGGCAGAGTTTCAGATTAGGACACCCACATAAGTTGGATTTTCTCAGCTTTGATGGAGACATTTTCATTCCCCACCACCCATACCTTTATGAAAAAACATTTTGGAAAATTTTGTAACTTTTTTTTTTTTGCACTATGCACTTGAAAATGAGCTGTTTCAGTAAAAAAAAAAAAAAAAAAAA
>NC_068988.1:65252008-65252991 GCF_001194135.2 Octopus bimaculoides | reverse complement strand
GCAGTATACCTCCCTGGGACTAAACAAACCCATCAGCATCATTATTCCATAAAATGTATTTATGGGGACAAGAATATTGATTGAAATACATCAATACATGTCAGAGTGACAAAGAAATGAGGAAGGCAAGTGGTCATTGGACGTGCAAGAAACAACAGTTAAATCCTCCTTAAATCATCATACCTCTTCGTCTAAAAATATTTTCGGCATTTTTTTTTTTTATGAAAAAGTTTCTCCCATCGTTTTTTAGTGCGTGATGTAAAAAAAAATAAAATATTGGCCAAAATCGGACCAGAAAAGGAGGCGGGTGAAAAAAAAAAAAAAGAAATTGGGAAAATCCCTCTGAAAACGGAGTAAGTCCAACATATGTGGGTGTCCTGATCCGAAACTCCGCCAGTGATTGTATCTAATATATGTTCTTAATTATTCACTTACATTGGATACACTTTTAGAATGTGATGGTTTGGATTCCAATGACAACGTTACACTGCATGTTTTGTAGTAGCTAGCCGGCACTCTATTGGACTTTCTTTTGCAAGGAAATACCTTTAACAAGGTAAATATTTTCACTTTCATGGGGTACAGAAACAAAAAAGTATAACTTTCCGTTTGTCAATTTGGGTAACCGTTATCAAGAAGCGGGTTGCATGGGACATGGCTCATCAACATGCCAACTTTTTGTTAGGTGTACCATTCAGAAAAATCTCGTGGGCCGTAGTTCTATAGGTTAAGTTGTTTAGCCGATAAAGCAGAGAATGGTTCGAGAATGGTGTAATCTAAAAAATAAAGAAAACGTAATAGTTACAGCTGGAACACCTTCGATGACAGATCTATTTGCTCGATCTGGGTTGACCTAGAGTGAAACAATATTCTTAATCGGTGGACATTGGAATTAGACACTGAGGGAAAATGGCTGTAACTTTTTAATTTTTTAATTTTGACGATTTTCGTTTTCGATAATGTGTTCTATATGTCACGGTCAT
>NC_068988.1:65250388-65251471 GCF_001194135.2 Octopus bimaculoides | reverse complement strand
GCTGTTATTTCTAGCATGTAAATAGCCTGCTTGGTGAAGGGGGAATTGAAATTTTTCAAACAATTTTTTTTTCAGAATCGGAATCTCCATCGCCTAAAACGTGGGATGCCGTAAAAAAATAAATAAGGGGGGGAAAGGTTCAGATTACATATAGTCCATCTGGACCAATGCAAGATTTGGATTGTCCGCGTTTAGCTGTTATTTCTAGCATATCAAGTGGGGGGTGTAGGGGTGGGGGTCCAAAATTTTTTTTAGGGGGAATCGCATGACCGTGACATATAGAACACATTATCGAAAACGAAAATCGCCAAAATTAAACAATAAAAATGTTACAGCCATTTTCCCTCAGTGTCTAATTCCAATGTCCACCTCTTAATCTTCGGTCTTCACATTTTCACTTCGCCCATTAATTAAATACCATACAGATGTAATTTTCATTCATGCTTCCATCACCGAACTATTTATACATAACTCACAGCAGAATGTATGGTATTTAATTAAAAGCGTGTGATATTAAATTATCATAGCAAATATAGCCATGATATATATAAAGCATATACAATAACCTTAATCATTATTAGTTTGTCAAAAATGAATTGATTTCATGTTGCATAATTGGCGGGAAGCACTGATCAAATTTGGTATTGGTGATAAAATATGCTTTTATGCAGGAGATTATCGTTCATATATATTAAGGTCTTGTTGTAACTCCAGCTGAAAATCACACAACAATCCACATTTAATACACATTTTTGTTAAATTCGTTCAAAGTTATTTACCGTCATTAGTTATGGTTCATTAATAGTCTTTCGTTTTAGTATTTCCATCTTGCAGTACGGTTAGCTGTGTAAATATTATGGAGAGAAAGTTCTTGAAGGTGCAAATAAGTTGTAACGAGAAGAGGTAAAATGGAAATCTTGGGGTAGGATACACAATTTATATGAAAATAAAAATACAGTGAAGAAATGGCGGAAGTGGAAAGCAAATGAAATTAAAGGTGACAGGAAGCAGACGGGAATAGATTTGCGTGCGTATTTTCTTATACGCTTCAGCCAAAAGTCGCTATGCCGAGGCAGCATATAT
>NC_068988.1:65244412-65249975 GCF_001194135.2 Octopus bimaculoides | reverse complement strand
TACCGAATTGTTCATACATAAGTCATATCAAAATGTATGGTATTTAAGTAATACTGGGGCACCGCCATAAAGAATTTTAGCCGAACGAATTGGCCCCTGGATTCATTTTAAATTTTAAGCTTAGTACTTATTCTACAGGACTTAAGTTACAGGAACGTAAACACCAACACCGGTAGTCAAGCGGTGGTGGGATATATATATATATATGTTATGTCTTGAGAGAGTTATTTTCTTTTTGTGCCTTATTATTTAACACACTCACCGGTAAAATTTCCACTTATTTTTATTTTCCTAAAATTTTCGATGCGTCTTGCAACCTTTTCAATACAATTTTTCTCTTTTTTTTTTTTCTTGCATAGTCGTATGAATTCCTGTGTGTAGAACATAAATTCGCAAGAATTTTCTGAAAATTTCGAAAATAAAATAAGTTACAAGGAGGGTTTATATGGGATGCTTAAATCAGAATTCCGCCAAAAATTTTGAATGGCTTATATCACACACAAATAGCCTAGCTGGTTGCAGATACGTTTGAACAAACACTATTTGCAAAGTAGAAATTTAAAAAAAATTAACACTCCCCCTCCACCACTACAACTTTGCTTTGACGCATGCGCACAAACTATACTCCGGTCATGGAGACTTCTCTCCGGACAGGACCAATCAAAAAGGAGGTCATTGTTCATGCGTTACCGGACGTTCACTCTAAAGCGTGTATTATCTTGCATATATCGGGTAGATATATATATATATATACATACATATACACATTCACTGCGGTCAGTTTCTTATACTGCCAGCGTCTTTTAAAACTTCTTTGTCATTCATTCCGTTACCATAATTCTGTGGGAATACGTTGTCTTTTGGCATCTTCCCAACACCTAAACGCAGCTTGCTGTCCAAGCAGAATGGAAGACTTTCACCTTTTCATTCATTGAAACATACTGCAGGTAAATACACTCCTCATTTGTTTAACAGTCTGATCTATTGATGTTACTCAACATTTTTCGGTAATTTTTTCTTTTTTCGTTGAATGAATTCCTGTGACATCCTAATATGCTGCAAAACCCTTTTGGGGGTCCCCAAAACGAAGTACGATGTGGTGGAATAATTACCCATTTTTCTCCTCGTTGACACATTTAATGGTCTTTTGCTGGGATTTAAGTTAAAAATTCGGACTATCCGTATTTTAGACTGCGCTTAAAAAAAATATTCGAAAATTTAACCAAAATTTTATTAATTTTGAAAACTTTTTAAAACTTTTTTTCTTAGTTGTGTGAATTCCCGTGCGTAGAATACAAATTCACAAAAAGTTTCTGAAAATTAAAAACAATAATGTTATTCGGGGTTATATGACATGCGTAAAGCAGAATTCCGCCGGTAAATAATTTTAGATAATATTTATATCGCGAAAAACCACTGTTAAATGTGAATATTCTTTTGTTTTACTTGTTGGACTGCGGCTATGCTGGGGCACCACGTCGACTTACATTTTTGAAGTCTGATAGGCACTGTCATGGTATTAGCTGTCAGAAATGAAAGTAGAAAAATCCAAACAAGGAATGTTACTGCTGGTTTGAGTTGAAATCTGTTTCTTTGGCTACTGACTTGGCCGGAGCTAGCTATCTGTCTGTCTGTCTCTCCCTCGTAGAATTTAAACAAATGAAATTCAGTTTAAACTTTATAAATAAATATATTTATGCATAATTCATTATTGTTTTTAAAAACAAATCACATACAGCAATCAGCACCACCAATGACCACCACCACCACGCGTAATCCAAAGTTGGAATTAATCACCGCGATATTGCCATCGCCACCGCTACAACAGAAAATAGTATTAATTGGCTTAAGAGACATGGACTTTTAAATACCCCAAAAATATGCCCCTCGTGTGGAGCTAGCATGATGGCTGTGTGGGAAGATGTTTGCTTCCCAACTACATGTCACTGGGTTCAGTCTCATTGCGTGGTGGTTCTGTTTGTTGTTTATAAGAAGCCTTTGGGTTCATTGCTTTTTACTATAGCTGAGTCAACCAATTTCTTGCAAGTGGATTTGGTAGACGGAAACTGAAAAAAAACCCATTTGTCCCAACACCACTGCTTGACAATGGTGTCAGTTTACATCCCCGTAACTTAGCGTTTCGGTAAAATACATGGCAAGGTAGTACTCCAGCATGGCTGCAGTCTACTGAACTATTTTGGTAACTTTTGACCAACTCAATTGGTAAAACTCTACCACTATTTCTTTCAGCCTGTGGCTTTTGTGCCGTTTGGAGGGGGACTGGGTCACTAACAGCGAATAGTTGTCAGGTGGTGTCCGTGAGGGTGATTGGCTTCTCCATTGCCCGTGGTAATGCCATTAGTGTGCGACCATTTGTGGTATTTGAAGTTGAATTGATGGGTATTTTTCCCCATTTTCCACAATTGTTCTTCTTTTTCTATTTTTTTTCTCCTGGCTTTGGATTTATGTTTTTAGTGTGGTTTTGTATTATATATGTACCATATACATACGTGTTATATTCCAGATAAAAGGTAATGGGATTACAATAATTCTAGTTGTAAAGGCAAGGACTCGCATTCTGGCATAACTACAGTTTACTGCCTCACCTAGACTTAGCTTCATGCAAAAAGAAAATTAATGAAATTTTGTAGAGATACATAGACTGCGATTGCGTTGGTAAAATTAATTTTCTATTCAAAACTATCTTAAAAACCGTACTCCGTGCAGACTTTTAAGCGAGCTCCTGCGGAAGGTTAATTGGGCCTGCAGCCCAAAACTAAACGGAGCTAATAGCATGACTGTAATACGACTAGGACTATATGCTCCGGTGGTGTTTGATCAGAGGTTAAGGATGGATGAGAGTAAATTTTGTAATGCAATTATTCTAAGTTGAATTCCAACTGTTGGCCAATTTGTCCCAAAGTTCTTATCTCGACGTAAAATTAACGAAGCTAATGTCATTTATCTCCCCCTTGATCTCTAATGTCATGTGACATACGCCAATGAAGTTGGCGTGAATCAGCCAAGCTTTACCTGCTAGAAATAGTAACCCAAATGCTTTTAAATCAGATCCCAATGCTAGATGTCCAAGAACCAAATGAAGGGCAGATTTTCAATCCCACCATCATCCTGATTCCAAAAAAAGCATATGTCTATGTAGACTGAGATACAGGGGTCCCAGACAGACAGAATTTTGCTTTTATTATAGAAGAAAATTTTATACTTTTATTACTGAATAAATTGTTTATGATTATTACCCTACTTAGAAAATGTATATAATATTGATTGGACGCAGGAAAACCTGGGATGAGGTGGTGAAGCACAACCTTCGAACACTGGGCGTTACCGAGGCAATGACTAGTGACCGCGACTTTGGAGATATGCTGTGCTTGAGAAGACCCGACAAGTCAAGTGAGACCATCACCCGTGGCCTATGCCAGTGGGTGTAACCAGCCCATTTATGAATACCCCTCATTGGACGATAAACCTTGCTTGTGAAGACCTATTGAAGCAAATGAAATCAAAATTGCTGACGTGGCCGACAAAAGTACTGCCTGATTGACAATCTTGCCTGTGGAACGTTAAAAGCACATCTGAACGTGGAATGTAACCAGCCCACTTACGAGTACCCCTCATCCATTGGACAATGAACTTTGCTTGCAAAGACCTATTGTGGCAAGTGTAAACAAACCAAAATCGTTGAAGTGGCCGATGACAGTGCTGCCTGATTGGCACTCGTGCCAGCGGAACGTTAAAAGCACATCCAAGAGTGATCGTTGCCAAGGCCACGGATTGGCTCCTGTGCCGGTGATACATGAAAAGCACCATTCGAGCACGATCATTACCAGCATCGCCTTACCGGCATGTGAAAAGCAGCATTCGAGCGTGGTCATTGCCAGTGCCACCGGATTGGCTCCCTGCAGGTAGCACATAAAAACACCTTTTGAGCTTGGTTGTTGCCAGAACTGCCTGACTGACCCTTGTGCTGATGGCATGTAAAATGCACCCACTACACTCTCGGAGTGGTTGGCATTAGGAAGGGCATCCAGCAGCACTGGCAACGACCTCGCTCGAATGATTTTCTAACGTGCCACCAGCATATACATATGTGTAAAAGCATGTGTGTGTGTGTGTATGTATATATATATATATATATCTCGCCATATGTATATAAAAAGGAACACGAAAAAATGGGATAAGAACGCAAAAATATTTTTTTAAATATATTAAAAAAAAATAGCAGTATCTTGTTTCAGTTAGAAAAATTTTACTTCAATTAAAAATATTCTTTTCAGCATTGCAAACAACTGAATTTTTTCCAGGATATTTTTATAGATGTTTTTTCACTGCTTCACTTTTGGTAGATGCTTGATAAAATATTTTGTAATGGCACTCTCCAATGGAAAGTATTTCCTCCCACTGAAACGCATTTCATTTCAAAACCTTTATTTCCTTGTGTGTAGGGAACTCATGTGAAGAAATATTGAATATTCTGAACTGAAGGATTGCTGATTGCCAGTGTCTTGTGTTGAAGTGAAGAATGACAGCAGTAATAGCACTTCAAACTTTCTCCATCCTATTTTTATTCTAGCAACTATACTTTCAGAACATCCTCCTCCACTGCTAATTAGGTCCATTAGGTAACAGAAACTACTACATCTAGGGAGCTCCAGAGCATTTGAGAAAATCAGTTTCCTGTGTATCCCTAGTGCTCATTGTTCTTTGCATCTTTCACATACAAACACTACTTTCTCTAAACTTTCTTGTGATTCTTCTGCACCCTTTGTGTATCCATAGCTTGCACCAAGTACACTCTATGGAATTTCTGCTTACACCTTTCTTACATATTAAGCTAGGCCTGACAAGAATTCTATCTGCTCTCTTGTTTACTATAACTTTGGTCTTTGCTAAGTTAACTTTTAAGATCCCTTGATTCCAGGTTTTGCATCTACACCTAGAATTTTCTAATTCTACTACAAATTCCACTGAGAACGAGGTCGTCAGCATACAGTAGTTCCTAGGGGTAGGCAATCTTAAATTTCTTTAAGGCCTGGAGATCAACGATGAATATGAAGGGACTGAGCTTTGAGGTCTGGTGAGCACCTACTTATACTCTGTTCATTGTACTCATGTATAACTTTCACCCTATTGACAACACTCCTGTACATGGCTTGGCTCTTATGGTTTTCACAAGTCATTCATTCTCACCCAGCTCACTGGCCTTAGATATATTACACACTTTCAAGAACTATATTCTTAATCTAAATGGCCAACATAGTTGATCATTCTTCCATTTCGTAGTTGGTCTCGATCTAGCCACATCCCTGCTGTTTTTGGGGGTGTTCTTTTGCTTTGTAAAATTACTTACCTGATGATTATGGTCTTTTGTAATGATGTAATGTTTTCATTCTTCTCTTAAAAAGTTATGCAAGAAACGGCTGCAATGAGCTGACAGTTATCCATCGTATGTTATTATTCATTTGATTATATATATATATATATATATATATATATATATAAGCAATGTTAATTCTCTAAATGAAGTATTAACAGTAACTGCATG
>NC_068988.1:65239913-65240805 GCF_001194135.2 Octopus bimaculoides | reverse complement strand
TATGTTGATTTAATTCGAAGTTCTTGGTTGCGAACAGCGGAAATTGTTTTCAATCTAAAAATATTAGGAATAGTATCTTTTACTTGTTTGTCATTTAACTGCGGCCATACTGGGGCATCGGCTTGAAGGGTTTTAATCAAAACAAATCGATCTCAGGACCTTTTTTTTTTTACCTAGTATTTATTCTATCGATCACTTTTGCCGACCCTCCAAGTTAGGGGACGTAAGCACACTCAAATCGGTTGTCAAGTTGTGCTCTCTCTCTCTCTCTCGCTCTCTCTCTCGCTCGCTCGCTCGCTCGCTCGCTCACTCACTCGCTCACTCACACGCTCACTCACTCACTCGCTCACTCGCTCGCTCACTCACTCGCTCACTCGCTCGCTCGACCGACCGACCGACCGGCCTCTTTCTAGCAAATCCACTCACATGGCTTTGGTCGGTCCGTGGCTATTGCAGAAGACACTTACCCAAAGTGTCATGCAGTGGGACTGAACCAGGAATCATGTGGTTGGGAAGCATGCTTCTTACAACACAGCCTTCCTGCATCTGTTGTATTAGAATTTTGTGTATAAGGACAGTAATTGTATTTATGCAAGTTTTATCTACTGCTGTAGGCGTGGCTGTTTGGTTATGACGCTTGCTTCTCAACTGTGCAGTCTTAGGTTCAGTCCCATTGCGTGGCACCTTGGTTGTCTTCTAGTATAGTACTTTTCCAAGTGTGATAACTTGTCCTGTACTTTTCCAAGCGTAGTGACTTGTCCTGTACTTTTCCAAGCGTAACGGCCTGTCCTGTACTTTTCCAAGCGTAACGGCCTGTCCTGTACTTTTCCAAGCGTAACGGCCTGTCCTGTACTTTTCCAAGCGTAACGGCCTGTCCTGTACTTTTCCAAGC
>NC_068988.1:65233376-65238986 GCF_001194135.2 Octopus bimaculoides | reverse complement strand
GGCCTGTCCTGTACTTTTCCAAGCGTAACGGCCTGTCCTGTACTTTTCCAGGTTTATAATCTTAATATTATTTCTCTTGCTCGCATTTTTCCATGAAATTGATTTGATTAAAGCAGTGATCTGGCAGAATTGTGAGTGAGTCAAATGAAATGCTTAATAGCATTTCTGGCTTTGTTCTGATGGGGGGGGGGGTCCATTCCTTTTCCTCCTCCTCTTCACTCTTTCAGACTTCATAAAATAACAGTGAAGTACTGGCTGGAGTCAACTTAGCCTCATCCTTAGAATTGCAGGTCATGTGCCAAAATTTGAAACTAATAATAATTACATTTGATTATTAAATATTTTAAGCCATTGGAAATATTTCAAAAATAGAAAATAAAATAAAATAAAAGGTCCTTGTTTTTGAATAGGAAATTAAAGATTTCAAACATATTTATTTAAACATGCTATATACATCAGAATAAAGCTGTTTGTGATCCTTATTTGCATATTCATTAACTTTTACTTTATAAATCTTGACACCAATTTTGTGTTTCTGATATTTGCTTGAATTGGTGGAAAATAAATTTCAAGAGGCCTTGTGTTGTTTTTTTGGGTTTTTTTTAGGAAAAATGTGGGAAAGTTTTTACACTCCTCTTTACAGTTACTCCTAATACTGTCTGTTGGCACTCCGTCGCTTACAATGTCAAGGGTTCTAGCTGATCCGATCAACAGAACAGCCTGCTCGTGAAATTAACGTGCAAGTGACTGAGCACTCCACAGACACGTGTACCCTTAACGTAGTTCTCGGGGATATTCAGCGTGACACAGTGTGTGACAAGGCTGACCCTTTGAATTACAGGCACAACAGAAACAGGAAGTAAGGGTGAGAGAAAGTTGTGGTGAAACAGTACAGCAGGGTTCACCACCATCCCCTGCCGGAGCCTCGTGGAGCTTTTTTTTTTTTTTTTAGGTGTTTTCGCTCAATAAACACTCAAAACCCCGAGTCCGCTGCCCTAACCACTCTGCCATTGCGCCTCCACCCTCCTGGTACTAGCCTGCCTGAATCCATCTTTCATTCTATGATTCTTCCTCTTTTAAAGAGATCTAAATTATAACCTTTCATCAAAAGTCAATTTTAATTTATTCCAAACACCAGCTTAATGGAAAACCTTTAGCATTCAGATTATTCCGTCAAATGCTATGCTTATTTATTCTCGTTGTTTTGAATTAATCTTGCATTATCTTGTAGCTTTGTGGTTTTTCAATGACAGGACAACACCAGTGTTGGAATGGGAATAATAGAAAGAAGGAAAGCGAAAGTAATACTGCCAGAAAGGACAACGATAATGGGGTGGGTCAGTTTGTCTGCCATGCCAGCACGAGTTGGACAGTTTGACAGAGCTCAAGATAGTTCTTATTGGAGTTATACACGCAAAATGATTAATTTTATTTCAAACATTTAGTAAAATTTGTTAAACTGTCCTGTGGATAGATTTAATGTTACCTGGTTTATTACCACCATCTGATCCTTGTATTACATGCGTTCGGACCAGGTCTTTAATCTGATTAAAGATAGTAAAGTGTAATTTGAGGGAGATATGGCTGCTGTTTTATGTAGGTTCTGTGGCTATGCTATAGTATCACCTCTTTTAGGTTGTAATCTGTTGCTTTAACCCTGGTACTATTGACTTTGGTGGATGAAAAGTTAAGTGGGCCTGGATGGGTTTGATTTCAGATTATAAAGGGATATTACTAAACATGACAAGGTATTTAGTACACCACTTGATTGACTCTGCCATTTCTCCTCCATTGTATCATAATTGAACATCTGGTTCTCTTTGTTTCTGAAGGTTAGTCAGATGTTCTATAGTATAACATCCCTCTGTGGTCTTATGTCATGCTTGTGAATTTCAACATCCTAAGGTCAGCCTCTACTTCTTCCTACACTTCTTGGGTATTCTGTAACACTTGTTGCTTTTCCAGCTATTCTTCATATGCATCACTTGTTTGTACCAGACACACATGCACATGTGTGTAAGCAATTTAATGACCATCCATTTTTACAAGTAAAGAAGGGAAACTTTTTGCAAAATTTGTTTTTCCACTCAAAAGTACAATTATAAGTATGTGATACAAAGCATATTAATGTCTAATATTTGTTACTCATACATTATTTGTGGACAAGATTTGCTTCTCTGTTATACATATAAAGTGGAGGTGCAATGGCCCAGTGATTAGGGCAGCGGACTTGCGGTCATAGGATCACGGTTTAGATTCCCAGACCGGGCATTGTGAGCGTTTATTGAGCGAAAACACCTAAAGTTCCACGAGGCTCCGGCAAGGGATGGTGACGTACTCTTTCACCACAATTTTCTCTCACTCTTATTTCCTGTTTCTGTCTTGCCTGCAATTCAAAGGGTCAGCCTTGTCACACTGTGTCACGCTGAGTATCCCCAAGAACTATGTTAAGGGTACACGTGTCTGTGGAGTGCTCAGCCATTTGCACGTTAGTTTCACGAGCAGGCTGTTCCGTTGATCGGATCAACTGGAACCCTCGACGTCGTAAGCAACGGAGTGCCAACAACAACAATACATATAAAGTATGGAATAACAGAACAGTAGGCTGTCAATAAACTAGCCATTTGTCTTTGTTCTAAATCAGGGAGATAGTGAAGGAAAAAAAAGGTAATCACTCAGTTTTAGAAATAGAAACAATTTCTTTTTCTGCTCTGGCAAAAACATCTTGAGTCTTAGTTCAAGTGCACTGCACTGGGGAAATTTTTCATTAAGTTTTGTCTTTCTATTGTCAGCCATATTTCTTGCGTGTATATATTTTAACCCTTTGGCATTCAGATTTTTCTGCCAAACGTTATACTTATTCATTCACATTGTTTTTAATTAATGATGCATTATCTTGTAAATTCGAGATTTTGATCATAGTTTACTTTTAGAATGACATTGAAGATTAGGTGTGCGAATCCAGATCTGGCTGGTTAAATATGAAACAATATTTGTGCTGAATATGATTAGTTTAAATGCTAAAGGGTTAAAGAGCTATGTGAATTACATACACACATTTATTTGTATTGATTCTGAATCTGTTACTGTGAAAAATGCACATTTTTCACAGTGACAAATACTTCTTACTGTAGTGGTTCACTCACTTGCTCGCATTATTGCAAATAGTTATCATATATATATTTGAATAAAAGCTGTATACTCTCATTTCTTGTGCGTTTATGGTTCCCTGTCTAAAAATTGTCTCTTTATGTTTGCATAAATTGAAAATAAAGATGTTTTTTGTATATAATGCATGATCAAAAATTGATAAAACTTCCAAAACAAATAACAAAGAATAGCATTCACTTTACCGAAACATGGACAGATGTGGCTCTTTCCTAGTACACTTTCAACATGTGATGAAAGAACACAAAACTGATTTCTAATTAACTCACTAAATATTCACATGATCACTTAAAACTTTTCTTTTTTTTCTTCAGAACTCAGTGGTCATGTGGAATTTTAGTCATTACTAAAGTTTGTTATTCTATCTACTGATCTCATTGTCTAAACTTTAGTCAAATTAAAAGAAATTGCTGTGAATAATATAAACCCTGATTGCAAAACAAAAAACAAAAAAAATTAATAATGAATTTTTAATTTAATAAAGGTTTGAATTTTATTCTGAGTTGGAAAAACCCAAAACTGCTCTGAGTAAAAAGTTAAGGATAGTAAACACTGAATAAAAAGTCATCAGGGATAATGAACAGTATGGCAAAGAGGTTTAGTCCTAGTAATTTTATACAGTTATATACAACAAAAAAAAAAAGTGTAGGAATCCATGGAATTTCAGTGGAAATAAATTCTGAGTTATGGAGACTTAGTTTTATAATTTATAATTAAAATACCCTAGCAAGCCAACAAAAGTTGCTGAAAGTGTGTGTGTGAGAGAGGTGAATTGGTGAGCGGCAAATACAAAAACAAGAAAGTTTTAGAAGGAAAAATTAAAAGTAAAAATGTCATTTTGAGCATGGCTCTTTGGTGGGTAGTGGAAGAAAGGGAGGAAGATGAGAGGAATGGTTAGCCAGGAGAAAACCTTGTGGGTAGATACATGGACACAAAAATTATTGACTGGAAGTTGGAGAGGAAAAAAAAAGTGGTTTTTAAATGCAGAAGAGTGCATAGTTGGCCTGTGTAGGTGAGTAGTGTATATGTATTTGCAAACAACTTCCAGTGCTACCAGTTGAAAACGCATTTCAAATACTTGCAGGCTTATGGGGTCATCAGGAGAGAATGTGTGCTGTCCGGGGCCTTCTTGGTGGCATTATTGCGCACTGGCACTTCATCACTGAGATGAGGCCCTCTCTTGCTAGATAACTGGTTACTAGGCTTCCTTCAGTATTCTTCTAGCCATTGTTCATCTCTTTTTAATGAAATCCAGTAGCTTGCCTTCTCCATTGTAGCTTGGATATTGCTCAAGATGGTATTTGCTTTACTTTGAGTTAGGCCTAACAGCAACAACGATACCTCATACTGCTTCCAACTTTAATTGGATAATGTTTTGCTTTCCAGCCTACATCTTCACATTCCTCAAAGAGATGTTCATAACACTTGATCTTTAAGTCTGAGTGACATCCATGTTATCTTGATGGGTAATTGGCAACTTGACCAGATTTACCACCTTTTCTTCACACCATATAATATCTGGTTTCTTTGTAACTGGAATGGGAGAAAATCTTTGGTACTCTTGAAAATCTGTAGCCACTTCCCAACAGCAGTTCTTTTCATTATTCATAGGAAACTTCTTGAAATGGTTTTGCTGTTGTGAACACACAAGGGTGATAAGATCTCTGGCTGGTTTCCTCTGCAGTTCCTTGCCATAGTTGATTGAAGCAATTTGGTTCTTTGCAGCATTAAGAGAACTTTAAGAACCAGATTTTCTCTTGCTATATCTGTCCAATGCCAATGAACTGTTGAAAAGAATGTTCCTACTTTTCTTGTGTGTAATATATACATGCTCACACTGTATTGTCCAGTATACAAGTCGGCATAGAGTAAAGTGTAAATGTAGTGTAAACATCCAAATATATTGTCACTATCTTCCGAAATCCTACTGAATGTTACGTGGAATTTTTGGTCCTATAAAGTCATCTTGGTGTATAAATCAACCAAAAGTTTCGGTCTGAAAATTTCAACTCGTAGGCTGGAATATATTGTGTGTGTACACACTTTCTGAAAATAATTTCCATGAATGTTTGTAATCTGATTTTTTATATAGATCTCTCTTTCATATATATCATCATCATCATCGTTTAACGTCCGCTTTCCATGCTAGCATGGGTTGGACGATTTGACTGAGGACTGGTGAAACCGGATGGCAACACCAGGCTCCAATCTAAATTTGGCAGAGTTTCTACAGCTGGATGCCCTTCCTAACGCCAACCACTCAGAGAGTGTAGTAGGTGCTTTTACGTGTCACCTGCACGAAGGCCAGTCAGGCGATACTGGCAACGGCCACGCTCGAAATGGTGTCTTTTATGTGCCACCCACACAAGCCAGTCCAGGGGCACTGGCAACGATCTCGCTCGAAAATCCTACGGAGGCCAGTCATGCGGTACTGGCAACGGC